>NW_012289098.1:0-3505 GCF_000151885.1 Dipodomys ordii | reverse complement strand
TCATCCCCGCTGTGTCCAGCTGTATCCTCGCTGTGTCCTACTGTGTCCCACTGTGTCCCTTCTGTGTCCCCCGCTGTGTCCCGCTGTGTCCCGCTGTGTCCCCGCTGTGTCCTGCTGGGTCCCGCTGTGTCCCTGCTGTGTCCCTGCTGTGTCCCACTGTGTCCCCCGCTGTGTCCCGCTGTGTCCCGCTGTGTCCCTCGCTGTGTCCCGCTGTGTCCCCGCAGGTTCACTGCTGTTTCATGCTGTGTCCTGCTGTGTTCCGTGGTGTCCCACTTTGTCCCCCGCTGTGTCCCGCTGTGTCCACTGCTGGGTCCCCGCTGGGTCCCGCTGTGTCTCGCTGTTTCCCGCTGTGTCCTCGCTTTGTCCCATGCTGTGTTCCGCTGTGTCCTCCCTGTGTCCCCCGCTGTGTCCTGCTGTGTCCCGCTGTGTCCCGCTGTGTCCCCGCTGTGTGTCCGCTGTGTCCCGCTGTGTACCCTTCTGTGTCCAGCTGTGTCCCCTCTGTGTCCCGCTGTGTCCCTTCTCTGTCCCCCGCTGTCCACCGCTGTGTCCCCTTGCTGTTTCCCACGCTGTGTTCTGCTGTGTGCTCGCTGTGTCCCCCGCTGTGTCCCGTTGTGTCCCCAGCTTTGTACCCCGCTGTGTCCAGCTGTGTCCCCGCTGTATCGACGTTGTATCCCGCTTGGTCCCGCTGTGTCCCGCTGTGTCCCCCGCTGTGTCCCGCTGTGTCCCCTGCTGGGTCCCCACTGTGTCACGCTGTGTTTCGCTGTGTCCGGCTGTGTCCTCGCTCTGTCTCCCTCAGTGTCCAGCTGTGTCACGCTCTGTCCCTTCTGTGTCCCTCTATGTCCAGCTCTGTCCCCGCTTTGTGTCCGCTGTGTCCCGCTGTGTACCCTTCTGTGTCCAGCTGTGTCCCCTCTGTGTCCCGCTGTGTCCCTTCTCTGTCCCCCGCTGTCCACCGCTGTGTCCCCTTGCTGTGTCCCACAGTGTCCCCGCTGTGTCCCGCTCTGTCCTACTGTGTCCCGTGGAGTCCCGCTTTTTTCCCTCTATGTCCCCTGCTGAGTCCCCTCTGTGTCCCCGCTGTGTCCAGCTGTGTCCTCGCTGTGTCCTCCGCTGTCTCCTGCTTTGTCCCACGCTGTGTCCTACTGTGTCCCAATGTGTCCCTGCAGTGTCCCCCGCTGTGTCCCTCTGTGTCCCGCTGTGTCCCCCGCTGTGTCCTGCTGGGTCCTGCTGTGTCCCCGCTGTGTCTCCGCTGTGTCCTGCTGTGTCCCCCGCTGTGTCCCCTCTTTGTCCCCTGTGTCCCCCGCTGTGTCCCACTGTGTCCCCCGCTGTGTCCCGCTGTGTCCACTGCTGTGACCCCGTTGTGCCTTGCTGTGTCCCGCTGTGTCCCGCTGTGTCCCCCGCTTTGTCCCGCTGTGTCGACGCAGTGTTCCCTCTGTGTCCTGCTGTGTCACACTGTTTCCCATGGTGTCTCGCTTTTTCTCCCGCTGTTTCCCCCGCTAAGTCCCCTTTGTGTCCCCATTGTGTCCCGCTGTGTCCCGCTGTGTCCTAGCTGTGTCCCCCGCTGTGTCCCGCTGTATCCCCGCTGTGTCCCAAGCTGTGTCCCGCTGTGTCCCGCTGTGTACCCTGCTGTGTCCCACTATGTTCCCGCAGTGTCCCCGCTGTGTCCTGCTGTGTCCCACTGTGTCCTCGCTGTGTCCCCCGCTGTGTCCCGTTGTGTCCCCAGCTGTGTACACCGCTGTGTACCGCTGTGTCCCCGCTGTTTCCCCGCTGTTTCGATGCTGTGTCTCACTGTGTCCTCGCTGTGTCCCCACTGTGTTCTGCTGTGTCACCCGCTGTGTCCCGCTGTGTCCCCCGCTGTGTTCCGCTGTGTCCCCGAAGGTTCACCACTGTTTCGCGCTGTGTCCCGCTGTGTTCCGTGGTGTCCCGCTTTGTCCCCCGCTGTGTCCCCAGCTGAGTCCCCCGCTGTGTCCCCGCTGTTTCCCGCTGTGTCCTCGCTGTGTCCCCCGCTGTCTCCCGCTCTGTCCCCCGCTGTGTCTCACGCTTAATCCCGTCTCTGTCCCACTCTGTCCCGCTGTGTCCCGCTGTGTCCACCACTGTGTCCCTTTGTGTCCCCAGCTGTGTAACCCGCTGTGTAACGCTGTGAATCCTGCTGTATCGAGGCTGTGTCACGCTGGGTCCCGCTGTGTCCTTGCTCTCTTATTCGTGGTGTCCCCCTCTGTCCCCCGCTGTGTCCCCCGCTCTGTCCTACTGTGTCCCCCGCTGTGTCCCGTTGTGTACCGCTGTGTCCCCCGCTGTGCCCCTGCTGTGTCCCCGCTGTGTTTCGCTGTGTCCTGCTGTGTCCCGTTGTGTCCCGCTGTAACCCTGCTGAGTCCCCCTGTGTCCCAGCTGTGTTCAGCTGTGTCGTCGCTATGTCCTCCGCTGTGTCCCGCTGTGTCCTCTGCTGTGTCCCGCTGTGTCAGTCTGTGTCCCGCTGTATCCCGCTGTGACCCCGCTGAGTCCCCGCTGTGTCCTCGCTGTGTCCCCTGCTGTGTCCCGCCGTGTCCTCGCTGGGTCCCCCGCTGGGTCCCGCTGTGTCCCGCTCTGTCCCTGCTGTGTCCTGCTGTGTCCCGCTTTGTCCCCGCTTTGTGCCCGCTGTGTCCCGCTGTGTACTTCGTTGTGTCAGGCTGTGTCCCCCGCTTTGTCCCGCTGTGTCCCCGCAGTGTCCCCGCTGTGTCCCGCTGTGTCACACTGTGTCCCATGGTGTCCTGCTTTGTCCCCAGCTGTGTCCCCCGCTGAGTCCCCTCGGTGTCCTGCTGTGTCCTCGCTTTGTGCCCCGCTGTCTCCCACTTTGTCCCACGCTGTGTCCCACTGTGTCCTCGCTGTGTCCCCCGCTGTGTCCCGCTATGTCCCCGCTGTGTCCCAAGCTGTGTCCCGCTGTGTCCCGCTGAGTACCCAGCTGTGTCCTGCTATGTTCCCGCAGGGTCCCCGCTGTGTCCCCGCTGTGTCCTGCTGTGTCCTCGATGTGTCCCCCGCTGTGTTCCGTTGTGTCCCCAGCTGTGTACCCCGCTGTGTCCCGCTGTGTCCCCGCTGTATCGACGCTGTGTCCCGCTGTGTCCCGCTTTGTCCCCGCTTTGTCCCCCGCTGTGTCCCCCGCTGAGTCCCCGCTGTGTCCCCGCTGTGTCCCACTCTGTCCTCCCTGTGTCCCCCGCTGTGTCCCGCTGTGTCCCCTGCTGTTTCCCGCTGTGTCTACTGCTGTGTTCCTGCTGTGTCCCGCTGTGTCCCCCTGTGTCCTAACTGTGTTCTACGCTGTGTTCCGCTGAGTACTTGCTGTGTCCCCCGATGTGCCCCGTTGTGTCCCCAGCTGTGTACCCCGCTGTGGCCCACTCTGTCCCCGCTGTATTGACGCTGTGTCCCGCTGGGTTCCGCTGTGTCCCGCTGTGCCCACACTGTGTCCCGTTGTATCCACAGCTGTGTACCACGCTGTGTAACACTGTGTCCCCGCTGTATCTACGCTCTTCCTCGCTGTGTCCCG
>NW_012289097.1:0-10240 GCF_000151885.1 Dipodomys ordii | reverse complement strand
GTCCCGCTGTGTCCTCGGTGCCTCCCCCGCTGTGTCCCGCTGTGTCCCCCGCTGTGTCCCGCTGTGTCCCGCTGTGTCCCGCTCTGTCCCCGCTGTGTCCCGCTGTGACCACCTTTGTCCCTCTGTGTCCCCCGCTTTGTCACCGCTGTGTCCCATTGTGTCCTCGCTGTGTCCCCCTCTGTCTCCCGCTCTGTCCCCCGCTGTGTCTCACGCTTTCTCCCCGCTGTGTCCAACTGTGTCCCGCTGTGTCCCGCTTTGCCCCCACTGTGTCCCGTTGTGTCCACAGCTGTGTACCACGCTGTGTAACGCTGTGTCCCCGCTGTATCGACGCTGTGTCCCGCTGGGTCCCGCTGTGTCCTCGCAGTGTTCCCCGCTGTGTCCCGCTGTATCCCCCGCTGTGTCCCCCGCTGTGTCCTCTCTGTGTCCCCCAATATATCCCGCTGTGTCCTCGATGGGTCCCCCGCTGTGTCCCTCTGAGTCACACTGTGTCCCATGGTGTCCTGCTGTGTCTTTGCTGTGTCCCCCGCTGTCCCCCACTTTGTCCCTAGCTGTGTCCCGCTGTGTCCCGCTGTTTCCTCGCTGTGTCCCCCGCTGTGTCCCGCTGTGTCCTTGCTGTGTCCCACCTTGTGTTTCGCTGTTTCCTCGCTGTGTCCCCCCCTGTGTGCCGTTGTGTCCCCAGCTGTGTACCCCGTTGTGTCCTGCTGTGTCCCCGCTGTATCAACGCTGTGTCCCGCTGTGTCCCGCTGTGTCCTCGCTGTGTACCACTCTGTACCCCTCTGTGTCCCCCGCTGTGTCCCGCTGTGTCCCGCTGTGTACTGCTGTGTCCCCCACTGAGTCCCGCTGTGTCCACCCTGTGTCCCCCGCTTTGTCTGTCTTTGTCCCGCTGTGTCCTCGCTGTGTTCCCCGCTGTGTCCCGCTGTGTCCCCCACTGTGTCCCACGCTGTGTCCCGCTGTGTCCCCCGCTTTGTGCCCGCTGTGTCCCGCTGTGAACTCCGTTGTGTCCAGCTGTGTCCCGCTGTGTCCCCCGCTGTGTTCCGCTGTGTCCCATTGTGTCCCGCTCTGTCCCTTCTGTGTCCTCGCTGTGTACTCCTTTGTGTCAGGCTGTGTCAACACTGCGTCTCGCTGTGTCCCCTCTCTGTCTCCGCTGTCCCCCGCTGTGTCCCGCTGTGTCCCGCTGTGTCCCCCGCTTTGTCCCGCTGTGTGCCCGCAGTGTCCCCACTGTGTCCCGCTGTGTCCCCCGCTTTGTCCAGGTGTGTCCTTGCAGTGTCCCCGCTGTGTCCTGTTGTGTCCTCGCTGTGTCCCCCACTGTGTCCCGTTGTGTCCACAGGTGTGTACGCCGCTGTGTCGTGCTGTGTCCCCGCTGAATCGACGCTGTGTCCTGCTGTGTCCTTCCTGTGTTCCCCGCTGTGTCCCGCTGTGTCCCCGCTGTGTGCCCGCTGTGTCCCGCTGTGTACTTCGTTGTGTCCAGCTGTGTCACCGCTGTGTGCTCGCTGTGTCCCCGCTGTGTCTCACTGTGTCCTCACTGTGTCCCCCTCTGTGTCCCGCTGTGTCCCCCGCTATATGTCCCGCTGTGTCCCGCTGTGTCCGGCTCTGTCCCCGCTTTGTGCCCGCTGTGTCCCGCTGTGTACTCCATTGTGTCCAGCTGTGTCACCACTGTGTCCCGCTGTGTCCTCTCTTTGTCTCCACTGTCCCCCGCTGTGTCCCCCGATGTGTCCCGCTGTGTCCCGCTATGTCCCCCGCTTTGTCCCGCTGTGTCGACGCAATGTTCCCTCTGTGTCCTGCTGTGTCACACTGTGTCCCATGGTGTCCCGCTTTTTCCCCCGCTGTTTCCCCCGCTGAGTCCCCTTTGTGTCCCCACTGTGTCCCGCTGTGTCCCGCTGTGTCCTAGCTGTGTCCCCCGCTGTGTTCCGCTGTATCCCCGCTGTGTCCCAAGCTGTGTCCCACTGTGTCCCGCTGTGTACCCTGCTGTGTCCCACTATGTTCCCGCAGTGTCCCCGCTGTTTCCTGCTGTGTCCCACTGTGTCCTCGCTGTGTCCCCCGCTGTGTCCCGTTGTGTCCCCAGCTGTGTACCCCGCTGTGTACCGCTGTGTCCCCGCTGTTTCGATGCTGTGTCTTGCTGTGTCCCACTGTGTCCTCGCTGTGTCCCCCACTGTGTTCTGCTGTGTCACCCGCTGTGTCCCGCTGTGTCCCCAGCTGTGTCCCGCTGTGTCCCCGAAGGGTCACCGCTGTTTCGCGCTGTGTCCCGCTGTGTTCCGTGGTGTCCCGCTTTGTCCCCCGCTGTGTCCCCAGCTGAGTCCCCGCTGTGTCCCCGCTGTGTCCCGCTGTGTCCTCGCTGTGTTCCCCGCTGTCTCCCGCTCTGTCCCCCGCTGTGTCTCACGCTTTATCCCGTCTGTGTCCCACTCTGTCCCGCTGTGTCCCGCTGTGTCCACCACTGTGTCCCTTTGTGTCCCCAGCTGTGTAACCCGCTGTGTAACGCTGTGAATCCCGCTGTATCAAGGCTGTGTCACGCTGGGTCCCGCTGTGTCCTTGCTCTGTTATTCGTGGTGTCCCCCTCTGTCCCCCGCTGTGTCCCCCGCTCTGTCCTACTGTGTCTCCCGCTGTGTCCCGTTGTGTCCTACTGTGTCCCGTGGTGTCCCGCTTTTTTCCCACTATGTCCCCTGCTGAGTCCCCTCTGTGTCCCCGCTGTGTCCAGCTGTTTCCTCGCTGTGTCCTCCGCTGTCTCCGGCTTTGTCCCACGCTGTGTCCTACTGTGTCCCAATGTGTCCCTGCAGTGTCCCCCGCTGTGTCCTGCTGTGTCCCCCGCTGTGTCCTGCTGGGTCCCGCTGTGTCCCCGCTGTGTCTCCGCTGTGTCCCGCTGTGTCCCCTGCTGTGTCCCCGCTGTGTCCCCCGCTGTGTCCCGCTGTGTCCCCCGCTGTGTCCCGCTGTGTCCCCCGCTGTGTCCTGCTGTGTTCACTGCTGTGAATCCGTTGTGCCTTGCTGTGTCCCGCTGTGTCTCCGCTGTGTCCCGCTGTGTCCCCCGCTGTGTCCCCGCTGTGTCCCCCGCTGTGTCCCGCTCTGTCCTTGCTGTGTCCCTCTGTGTCCCGCTGTGTCCCAAAGTGTCCCCAGCTTTGTCCCGCTGTGTCACCGCTGTGTCCCGCTGTGTCCTCGCTGTGTCCCCCGCTGTGTCCTTCTTTGTCCCTGCTGTGTACCCCGCTGTGTCCCACTGTGTCCCGCTGTGTCCCCGCTGTGTCCCCGCAGTGTCCCCGCTGTGTCCCACTGTGTCCTGTGGTGTCCCGATTTGTCCCCCGCTATGTCCCCTGCTGAGTCCCCTCTGTGTCCCCGCTGTGTCCCCCGCTGTGTCCCGCTGTGTCCCCCGCTGTGTCCTGCTGTGTCCCGCTGTGTCCTGCTGGGTCCCGCTGTGTCCCCGCTGTGTCCCGCTGTGTCCCCGCAGGTTCACCGCTGTTTCACGCTGTGTCCCGCTGTGTCCCGCTTTGTCCCCCGCTGTGGCCCCCCCTCTGCCACCTGTGTCCCCGCTGTGTCCCGCTGTGTCCTCGCTGTGTCCGCCTCTGTCTCCTGCTCTGTCCACCGCTGTGTCTCACGCTTTGTCCCCGCTGGGTCCCAATGTGTCCCGCTCTGTCCCCCACTGTGTCCCCCGCTGAGTCCTCTATGTGTTGCCACTGTGTCCCGCTGTGTCCTCGCTGTGTCCCCTGCTGTCTCCCGCTTTGTCCCACGCTTTGTCCCCGCTGGGTCCCGCTGTGTCCCGCTCTGTCCCCCACTGTGTCCCCCGCTGAGTCCTCTATGTGTCGCCGCTGTGTCCGGCTGTGTCCTCGCTGTGTCCCCTGCTGTCTCCCACTTTGTCCCACGCTGTGTCCCGCTGTGTCCCGCTGTGTCCTCGCTGTGTCCCCCGCTGTGTCCTGCTGTGTTCCCGCTGTGTCCCAAGCCGTGTCCCGCTGTGTCCCGCTGTGTGCCCCACAGTGTCCCACTATGTTCCCGCAGTGTCCCCGCTGTGTCCCCGCTGTGTCCTCGCTGTGTTCCCCGCTGTGTCCCACTGTGTCCCCCGCTGTGTCCCGCTGTGTCTACTGCTGTGTCCCCACTGTGTCCCCCTGTGTCTCGCTGTGTCCCGCTGTGTCCTCGCTGTTTCCCACGCTGTGTTCTGCTGTGTGCTCGCTGTGTCCCCCGCTGTGTCCCGTTGTGTCCCCAGCTGTGTACCCCGCTGTGTCCCGCTGTGTCCCCGCTGTATCGACGTTGTATTCCGCTTGGTCCCGCTGTGTCCTCGCTGTGTTCCCCGCTGTGTCCTGCTGTTTACCCCTCTGTGTCCCCCGCTGTGTCCCGCTGTGTCCCGCTGTGTACTGTTGTGTCCCCCGCTGAGTCCCGCTGTATCCCCGCTGTGTCCCAATGTGTCCTCGCTGTGTCCCGCACTGGGTCCCGCTGTGTCCACGCTGTGTCCCAATGTGTCCTCGCTGTTTCCCACGCTGTGTTCTGCTGTGTCCTCGCTGTGTCCCACGCTGTGTCCCGCTGTGTCCCCGCTGTATCGACGCTGTGTCCCGCTTTGTCCCGCTGTGTCCCCCCTGTGTCCCCCGCTGTGTCCCACTGTGTCCCGCTGTCTCCCCCGCTGTGTCCCTATGTGTCCCACGCTTTGTCCCCCTGTGTCCCCGCAGTTTCCCCGCTGTGTCCCGCTGTTTCCCACTGTGTTCTGTGGTGTCCCGCTTTGTCCCCCGCTGTGTCCCCCGGTGATCGCCGCTGTGTCCCCGCTTTGTCCCGTTGAGCCCTCCATGTGTCCCTCGCTGTGTTCCGCTGTGTCCCCCGCTGTGTCCTGCTGTGTCCACTGCTGTGTCCCGGCTGTGTCCCGCTGTGTCCGTCTGTGTCCTCACTGTGTCCCACTCTGTGTTCCGCTGTGTCCTCGCTGTGTCCCCCGCTGTGTCCCGCTGTTTCCCCCACTGTGTCCCCCTCTGTGTCCTGCTGTGTCCCCCGCCGTGTCCCGCTGTGTCCCGCTGCGTCCCCGCTGTGTCCCGCTGTGTCCCCCGCTGTGTCTTGCTGGGTCCCGCTGTGTCCCCGCTGTGTCTCCGCTGTGTCCCGCTGGGTCCCCCGCTGTGTCCCCTCTGTGTCCCTGTGTCCCCCGCTGTGTCCCACTGTGTCCCCCGCTGTGTCCCGCTGTGTCCACTGCTGTGACCCCGTTGTGCCTTGCTGTGCCTTGCTGTGTCCCGCTGTGTCCCGCTGTGTCCCCCGCTTTGTCCCGCTGTGTCGACGCAGTGTTCCCTCTGTGTCGTGCTGTGTCACACTGTGTCCCATGGTGTCCCGCTTTTTCCCCGCTGTTTCCCCCGCTGAGTCCCCTTTGTGTCCCCATTGTGTCCCGCTGTGTCCCGCTGTGTCCTAGCTGTGTCCCCTGCTGTGTCCCGCTGTATCCCCGCTGTGTCCCAAGCTGTGTCCCGCTGTGTCCCGCTGTGTACCCCGCTGTGTCCCGCTATGTTCCCGCAGTGTCCCCGCTGTGTCCTGCTGTGTCCCACTGTGTCCTCGCTGTGTCCCCCGCTGTGTCCCGTTGTGTCCCCAGCTGTGTACCCCGCTGTGTACCGCTGTGTCCCCGCTGTTTCGATGCTGTGTCTTGCTGTGTCCCACTGTGTCTTCACTGTGTCCCCCACTGTGTTCTGCTGTGTCACCCGCTTGTCCCGCTGTGTCCACCGCTGTGTCCCGCTGTGTCCCCGAAGGGTCACCGCTGTTTCGCGCTGTGTCCCGCTGTGTTCCGTGGTGTCCCGCTTTGTCCCCCGCTGTGTCCCCATCTGAGTCCCCGCTGAGTCCCCGCTGTGTCCCGCTGTGTCCTCGCTGTGTCCCCCGCTGTCTCCCGCTCTGTCCCCCGCTGTGTCTCACGCTTTATCCCGTCTGTGTCCCTCTCTGTCCCGCTGTGTCCCGCTGTGTCCACCACTGTGTCCCTTTGTATCCCCAGCTGTGTAACCCGCTGTGTAACGCTGTGAATCCCGCTGTATCGAGGCTGTGTCCCGCTGTGTCCTTGCTCTGTTATTCGTGGTGTCCCCCTCTGTCCCCCGCTGTGTCCCCCGCTCAGTCCTACTGTGTCCCCCGCTGTGTCTTGTTGTGTCCTACTGTGTCCCGTGGTGTCCCGTTTTTTTCCCACTATGTCCCCTGCTGAGTCCCCTCTGTGTCCCCGCTGTGTCCAGCTGTGTCCTCGCTGTGTACTCTGCTGTCTCCCGCTTTGTCCCACGCTGTGTCCTACTGTGTCCCAATGTGTCCCTGCAGTGTCCCCCGCTGTGTCCAGCTGTGTCCCGCTCTGTCCCCGCTTTGTGCCCGCTGTGTCCCGCTGTGTACTCCGTTGTGTCCAGCTGTGTCACCGCTGTGTCCAGCTGTGTCCTCTCTTTGTCTCCACTGTCCCCCGCTGTGTCCCCCGCTGTGTCCCGCTGTGTCCCGCTGTGTCCCCCGCTTTGTTCCGCTGTGTCGACGCAGTGTTCCCTCTGTGTCCTGCTGTGTCACACTGTGTCCCATGGTGTCCCGGTTTTTCCCCCGCAGTTTCCCCTGCTGAGTCCCCTTTGTGTCCACACTGTGTCCCGCTGTGTCCCGCTGTGTCCTAGCTGTGTCCTCTGCTGTGTCCCGCTGTGTCCTGCTGTGTCCTCGCTGTGCCCCCGCTGTCTCCCGCTCTGTCCCCCTCTGTGTCTCACGCTTTATCCCTTCTGTGTCCCACTCTGTCCCGCTGTGTCCCGCTGTGCCCACACTGTGTCCCGTTGTGTCCACAACTGTGTATCCCGCTGTGACCCCGCTGAGTCCCCGCTGTGTCCCCGCTGTGTCCCCCGCTGTCTCCCACTCTGTCCCCCGCTGTGTCTCACGCTTTGTCCCCGCTGTGTCCCACTGTGTCCCGCTGTGTCCCGCTGTGCCCACACTGTGTCCCGTTGTGTCCACAGCTGTGTACCACGCTGTGTAACGCTGTGTCCCCGCTGTATCTACGCTCTTCCTTGCTGTGTCCCGCTGTGTCCCCCGCTGTGTCCCCCGCTGTGTCCTCGCTGTGTCCCCAGCTGTGTCCCACTTTGTCCTAGCTGGGTCCCCCGCTGGGTCCCCCGCTGTGTACCACTGTGTTCCACTGTGTTCCGCTGTGTCCCGCTGTGTCCCGCTGTGTCCCGCTGTGTCCCCCTGTGTGCGCGCTGTGTCCTGCTATGTACTCCGTTGTGTCCAGCTGTTTCACCGCTGTGTCCCCCGCTTTGTCCCGCTGTGTCCCGCTGTGTCCTCGGTGCCTCCCCTGCTGTGTCCCGCTGTGTCCCCTGCTGTGTCCCGCTGTGTCCCGCTGTGTCCCGCTCTGTCCCTGCTGTGTCCCGCTGTGCCCTGCTGTGTCGTCGCTGTGTCCCCCGCTGTCTCCCGCTCTGTCCCTCGCTGTGTCTCACGATTTGTCCTTGCTTTGTCCCACTGTGTCCCGCTGTGTCCCGCTGTGTCCCCACTGTGTCCCGTGGTGTCCACAGCTGTGTAACACGCTGTGTAATGCTGTGTACCCGCTGTATCGACGCTGTGTCCCGCTGGGTCCCGCTGTGTCCTCGCTGTGTTCCCCGCTGTGTCCCCGCTGTGTCCCCGCTGTGTCCCAATGTGTCCCCGGCTGTGTCCCGCTGTGTCTACTGCTGTGTTCCTGCTCTGTCCCGCTGTGTCCCGCTGTGTCCCCCTGTGTCCTCACTGTGTCCCACGCTGTGTTCCGCTGAGTCCTTGCTGTGTCCTCCGATGTGCCCCGTTGTGTCCCCAACTGTGTACCCCGCTGTGGCCCAACTTGTCCTCACTGTATCGACCCTGTGTCCCGCTGGGTTCTGCTGTGTCCTCGCTGTGTCCACCGCTGTGTCCCGCTGTGCCCACCGCTGTGTCCCGCTGTGTCCCCCACTCTGTCCCGCTGTGTCCACCGCTGTGTCCCGCTGTGCCCCCGCTGTGTCCCGCTGTGTCCTCGCTGTGTCCCCCGCTGTCTCCCGCTCTGTCCCCCGCTGTGTCTCACGCTTTGTCCCCGCTGTGTCCCACTGTGTTCTGCTGTGTCCCGCTGTGCCCCCACTGTGTCCCGTTGTGTCCACAGCTGTGTACCCCACTGTGTAACGCTGTGTCCCCGCTGTATCGACGCTGTGTCCCGCTGGGTCCCGCTGTGTCCTCGCTGTGTTCCCTGCTGTGTCCCGCTGTGTCCTTGCTGTGTCCCCCGCTGTGTCCCGCTGTGTCCCCGCAGGGTCACCGCTGTTTCCCGCTGTGTACCGTGATGTCCCGCTTTGTCCCCCGCTGTGTCCCCCGCTGAGTCCCCGCTGTGTCCCCGCTGTGTCGCGCTCTGTCCTCCCTGTGTCCCCCGCTGTGTCCCGCTGTGTCCCCTGCTGTTCCCGCTGTGTCTACTGCTGTGTTCCTGCTGTGTCCCGCTGTGTCCCGCTGTGTCCCCCTGTTTCCTCACTGTGTCCCACGCTGTGTTCGCTGAGTCCTTGCTGTGTCCCACGATGTGCCCCGTTGTGTCCCCAGCTGTGTACCCCGCTGTGGCCCACTCTGTCCCCGCTGTATCGACGCTGTGTCCCGCTGGGTCCCGCTGTGTCCTCGCTGTGTCCACCGCTGTGTCCCGCTGTGTCCACCGCTGTGTCCCGCTGTGTCCCTGCTCTGTCCCCCTGTGTCCACCGCTATGTCCCGCTGTTTCCCCCGCTGTGTCCCGCTGTGTCCTCGCTGTGTCCCCCGCTGTCTCACTCTCTGTCCCCCACTGTGTCTCACGCTTTGCCCTGCTGTGTCCCACTGTGTTCCGCTGTGTCCCGCTGTGCCCCCACTGTGTCCCGTTGTGTCCATAGCTGTGTACCATACTGTATAATGCTGTGTCCCTGCTGTATCGACGCTGTGTCCCGCTGGGACCTGCTATGTACTCTGTTGTGTCCAGCTTTGTCACCGCTGTGTCCCCCGCTTTGTCCTGCTGTGTCCTCGCTGGGTTCCCCGCTGGGTCCCGCTGTGTCCCCCGCTGTGTCCCGCTGTGTCCCGCTGGGTCCCGCTCTGTCCCTGCTGTGTCCCGCTGTGCCCTGCTGTGTCCTAGCTGTGTCCCCCGCTGTCTCGAGCTCTGTCCCTCGCTGTGTCTCACGATTTGCCCTTGCTTTGTCCCACTGTGTCCCGCTGTGTCCCGCTGTGCCCACACTGTGTCCCCTTGTGTCCACAGATGTGTACCACACTGTGTAACGCTGTATCCCCGCTGTATCGACGCTGTGTCCCGCTGGGTCCCGCTGTGTCCTCGCTGTGTTCCCTGCTGTGTTCCGCTGTGTCCCCCGGTGTATCCCCCGCTGTGTCCTCGCTGTGTCCCCCGCTGTATCCCGCTGTGTCCTCGCTGTGTCCCCCGCTGTGTCCCGCTGTGTCCCCCGCTGTGTCCCCCGCTGTGTCCCGCTGTGTCCCCTGCTGTGTACCCTGCTTTGTCCCCCACTATGGCCCTGCTGTGTCCCGCTGTGTCCCGCTGTGTACTGCTGTGTCCCTGCTGAGTCCCGCTGTGTCCCCGCTGTTTCCCAATATGTCCTCGCTGTGTCCCCCGCTGTGTCCCGCTGTGTCCCGCTGTGTCCCGTTGTGTCCCCCGCTGTGTCCCCCGCTGTGTCCCACTGTGTCCCCCGCTGTGTCACCGCTGTGTCCCACTTGTCCTCACTGTGACCCCTGCTGTCTCCGCCTCTGTCCCCCGCTGTGTCTCACGCTTTGTCCCCGCTGTGTCCCACTGTGTCCCACTGTGTCCCGCTGTGCCCGCACTGTGTCCCGTTGTGTCCACAGCTGTGTATCACGCTGTGTAATTCTGTGTCCCCGCTGTATCGACGTTGTGTCCCGCTGGGTCCCGCTGTGTCCTCGCTGTGTTCCCCGCTCTGTCCCTCTGTGTCCCCCGCTGTGTCCCGCTGTGTCCCACTGTGTCCCGCTGTGTAAAGCTGTGTCCCCCGCTGAGTCCCGCTCTTTCCCCGCTGTGTCCCCGCTGTGTCCCAATGTGTCCTCGCTGTGTCTCCCGCTGTGTCCCGCTGTGTCCCACTGTGTCCCACCTGTGTCCCCCGTTGTGTCCCGCTGTGTCCCGCTGTGTCCCCCGCTGTGTCCCCTGCTGTGTCCCGCTGTGTCCCGCTGTGTCCCCCGCTGTGTCCCGCTGTGTTCCGCTGTGTCCCCCCTGAGTCCCCCGTTGTGTCCCGCTGTGTCGCACTGTGTCCCGCTGTGTACTGCTGTGATCCCTGCTGTGTCCTGCTGTTTCCCCCGCTGTGTCACCGCTGTGTCCTACTGTGTCCTCGCTGTGTCCCCTGCTGTCTTCTGCTCTGTCCCCTGCTGTGTCTCATGA
>NW_012289096.1:0-6673 GCF_000151885.1 Dipodomys ordii | reverse complement strand
GGACAGAGCGGGACACAGCAGGGGACACAGCGGGACACAGTTGGGGATTTTGTGAGGACACAGCGGGACACAGCAGGGGACACAGCGAGGACACAGCGGGGGACACAGCGGGGGACACAGCGGGACACAGAGGGGGCACAGCCGGACACAGCGGGACACAGTGGGACACAACAGGGACAAAGCGTGAGACACAACGGGGGACAGAGAGGGAGAAAGCAGGGGACACAGCGAGGACACAGCGGGACACAGTGGTGACACAACGGGAACTCAGCGGGGGACCCAGCGAGGACACAGCGGGACACAGCGGGGGACACAGCGAGGACACAGCGGGGGACACGGCAGGGGACACAGCGGGACACAGCGGGGAACACAGCGAGGACACAGCGGGACACAGCGGGACACAGCGTCGATACAGAGGGGACTCAGCGGAGGACACAGCGGGGGAAACAGCGGGGGACAAAGTGGGATACCACGGGACACAGTGTGACACAGCGGGACACAGCGGGGACACAGCGGGGACACAGCAGGACAAAGAGGGGGACATAGCGGGACACAGCGGCACACAGCGGGGGACACAGCCGGACACAGCGGGGGAAACAGTGGGGGACACAGTGGGACACGGTGGGACACAGCGGGGGACACATGGGGAACACAGCGGAACACAGCGGGGACTCAGCGGGACTCAGCGGGGGACACAGCAGTATACAGCAGGACACAGCGGGGACACAGCAGGGACACAGCGGGGGACACAGCGGGACACAGCGGGACACAGCTGGACACAGCGGGGAACACAGCGGGACACGGAGGGGAAAACAGAGTGGTACACAGCGGGACACAGCTGGGAACACAGCGGGTCACAGCGGGACACAGCGGGAACACAGCTGGACACAGCGGGGTACACAGTGGGACACAGGGGGCACACAGTGGGGACACAGCGGGGGACACAGAGGGACACAGCGGGTCACAGCGGGGGACACAGCGGGGGACACAGCGGGGGACAGCAGAGGACAGAGAGGGGACACAGCGGCGACACAGAGGGGACGCAGCTGGGGACACAGCGTGGGACAAAGTGGGACACCACGGGACACAGTGTTACACAGTGGGACACAGCGGGGACACTGCGGGACACAGGAATATAAAGCGGGGGACACAGCGGGACACAGCGGGACACAGCGGGGGACAGCAGGGGACACAGCGGGACACAGTGGGCTACCCAGTGAGGACACAGCGGGACACAACAGGGGACACAGCGAGGACACATTGGGGGACACAGCGGGGGACACAGCGAGACACAGTGGGGAACACAGCGAGGACACAGCGGGACACAACGGGACACAGCGTCGATACAGCGGGGAGGCAGCGTTACACAGCGTGGTACACACTGTGGACACAACGGGACACAGTGGGGGCACAGCGGGACACAGCGGGACACAGTGGGACACAGCGGGGACAAAGCGTGAGACACAGCGAGGGACAGAGAGGGAAACAGCAGGGGACACAGCGAGGAAACAGCGGGACACAGCGGTGACAAAGCGAGGACTCAGCGGGGGACACTAGTGGGACACAGCGGGGGACAATGCGGGACACAGTGGGGGACACTTCGGGACACAGTGTGGGACAGAGCGTGGGACACAGCGAGACACAGCGGGGACAAAGCTGGACACAGCGGGGTACACAGAGGGACACAGCAGGGACACAGCGGGGAAACAGCGTGACACAAAAGGACACAGCTAGACACAGCGGGGTACACAGCGGGACACAGCGGGCACACAGCGGGGACACAGCGGGACACAGCGGGGACACAGTCGGACACAGCGGGACACAGCGGGGGACACAGCGGGACCCAGCGGGGGACCCAGCGAGAACACAGCGGGACACAGCGGTGGACACAACGGGGGACACAGCGGGACACAGTGGGGAACACAGCGAGGACACAGCAGGACACAGCGGGAAACACTGGGAGGTCACAGCGGGGGACAAAACGGGACAACACGGGACACAGTGTGACAGAGTGGGACACAGCGGGGACACTGCAGGGGCACAGCGGGACAAAGCGGGCGACACAGTGAGACACAGCGGGGGACAGCAGGGGACAGAGAGGGGACATAGCGGGACACAGCAGGGGACACAGAGGGGTACACAGCGGGACACAGCCGGAAACACAGCGCGGACACAGCGGGACACACCGGGACACAGCGTCAATACAGCGGGGACAGAGAGGGTCACAGCAGGGACACAGCGGGAAACAGCGGGACACAGCGGGGGACACAGCGGGACACAGCGGGGACACAGCGGGACACAGCGGGACACAGCGTGGGACACAGCGGAACACAGCGTGGGACACAGCGAGGACACAGCAGGACACAGCGGGACACAGCGGGAGACAGCGGGGACACTGCGGGAACATAGCTAGACACAGTGGGGTACAAAGCGGGACACAGCTGGGGACACAGAGTGGTACACAGAGGGACACAGCGGGAAACACAGCGAGGTCACAGCGGGGGACCAAGCGGGACAACACGGGACACAGTGTAACACAGCGAGACACAGCGGGACACAGCGGGGGACAAAGCGGGGGACAACAGGGGACAGGGAACACAGCGGGACACAGCGGGGACACAGCTAGACACAGCGGGGTACACAGAAGGACACAGCGTGCACACAGTGGGGACACAGCAGGACACAGCGGGACACAGCAGGGGACCCAGCGAGGACACAGCGGGACACAGCGGGGGACACAGCTGGGGACACAGCGGGACACAGCGGGGAACACAGCGAGGACACAGCGGGACCCAGCAGGACACAGCATCGATACATCGGGGACACAGTGTTACACAGCGTGGTAACCAGCTGTGGACACAACGGGACAGAGTGGGGGCACAGCGAGACCCTGCGGGACACAGCAGGGGACACAGCGGGACACAGCGCGACACAGCGGGGAACAGAGAGGGAGACAGCGGGGGACACAGCGAGGACAAAGCGGGACACAGCAGTGACACAGCGGGGACTCAGTGGGGCACACAACGGGGGACAAAGAGGGACACCACGGAACACAGCGGGACACAGCGGGAAACAGCAGTGACCCTGCGGGGACAGGGTGGGACACAGCGGGGGACACAGCGCGACACAGCGGGGGACAGAGCGAGGACACATTGGGACACATTGGGACACAGCGGGACTCAGCGGGGGACACAGCTGTACACAGTGGGACAAAGCGGGACACAGCGGGGACACAGCAGAGACACGGCTGGGGAGACAGCGGGACACAGCGGGGGACACAGGGATGACACAGTGGGACCCAGCGGGACCTAGCATCGATACAGCCGGGACACAGTGGGACACAGTGGGGTACACAGCTGGGGACACAGGGAGGACACAGCAGGACACAGCGGGACACAGCTGGGGACACAGCGGGGACACAGCGGGACACAGCGGAACACAGCGGGAGACAAAGCCGGAGACAGCGGGGGACACAGCGAGGACACAGGAGGACACAGTGGCGACACAGAGGGGACTCAGCGGGGGACACTGCGTGGGACAAAGTGGGACAACACGGGACAAAGTGTTACACAGCGGGACACAGCGGGGACACTGCGGGACACAGCAGGACAAAGCGGGGGACAAAGTGGGCCACAGCGGGCCACAGCAGGGGACACAGCGGGGGACAGCGGAGAGAGAGAGTGGTCACAGCGAGACACAGCGGTGACACAGCTGGACACAGCGGGGTACACAGCGGGACACAGCGTGCACACAGCGGGGACACAGCGTCGATACAGCGGGGACACAGCGAGACACAGCGGGGAACACAGGAAGGAAACAGCGGGACCCAGTGGGACACAGAGTCGATACAGCAGTACACAACGGGGTACACAGCTAGGAACACAACGGGACACAGCGGGGGACACAGCGAGGACACAGCGGGAAATAGCAGGACACAGCGGGGGACACAGCGGGACCCAGCGGGAGACCCAGCGAGGACACAGCAGGACACAGCGGGACACAGCGTCGATACAGCGGGCACATAGCGTGGTACACAGCTGTGGACACAACGGGACACAGTGGGGGCACAGCGGGACACAGCAGGACACAGTGGGACACAGCGGGTACAAAAGCGTGAGACACAGCGGGGGACAGAGCTGGAGACAGCGGGGGACACATCCAGGATACAGCGGGACACAGCGTCGATACAGAGGGCACACAACATTACACTGTGTGGTACACACTGTGGACACAACGGGACACAGTGGGGGCACAGCCGGACACAGCGGGACACAGTGGGACACAGCGGGGACAAAGCGTGAGACACAGCGGGGGACAGAGAGGGAGACAGCAGGGGACACAGTGAGGATACAGCGGGACACAGCGGTGACAAAGCGGGGACTCAGCGGGGGACACAGTGGGACACAGCGGGGGACACAGCGGGACACAGCGCGGGACACTGCGGGACACAGTGTGGGACAGAGCGTGGGACTCAGCGAGACACAGCGGGGACAAAGCTGCACACAGCGGGGTACACAGAGGGACACAGCAGGGACACAGCGGAGAAACAGCGTGACACAAAAGGACACAGCTGGACACAGCGGGGTACACAGCGGGACACAGAGGACACACAGCAGGGACACAGAGGGACACAGCGGGACACAGCGGAGACAGAGCGGGACACAGTCGGACACAGCGGGACACAGCGGGGGACACAGCGGGACACAGCGGGGGACCCAGCGAGGACACAGCGGGACACAGCGGGGGACAAGGCGAGGACACAGCGGTGGACACAATGGTGGACACAGCGGGACACAGCAGGGAACACAGCGAGGACACAGCGGGAAACACTGCGAGGTCACAGCGGGGGACAAAGCGGGACAACACGGGACACAGTGTGACACAGTGGGACATAGCGGGGACACTGCAGGGGCACAGCGAGACAAAGCGGGCGACACAGCAAGACACAGCGGGGGACACAGCAGGGACCAGCTGGGGACAGAGAGGGGACACAGAGGGACACAGCGGGGGACACAGAGGGGTACACAGCGGGACACAGCCGGAAACACAGCGCGGACACAGCGGAACACACCGGGACACAGCGTCAATACAGCAGGGACAGAGAGGGTCACAGCAGGGACACAGCGGGACACAGCGGGACACAGCGGGGGACACAGCGGGACACAGCGGGGACACAGCGGGACACAGAGGGACACAGCGGGGGACACAGTGGAACACAGCGTGGGACACAGCGAGGACACAGCAGGACAGAGCGGGACACAGCGGCGACACAGCAGGGACACAGCAGGGACACAGCGGGGACACAGCGGGGGACACAGCGGGACACAACAAGGAACACAGCGAGGACACAGCGGGACCCAGCAGGACACAGCGTCGATACAGTGGGGACACAGCAGGACACAGCGGGGTACACAGCTGGGGACACAAAGGGACACAGCGGGGGACACAGCGAGGACAAGCGGGACACAGCGGGACACAGCGAGGACACTGCGGGAACATAGCGGGACACAGTGGGG
The DNA here is from genome assembly GCF_000151885.1 of Dipodomys ordii. NCBI lineage: Eukaryota > Metazoa > Chordata > Mammalia > Rodentia > Heteromyidae > Dipodomys > Dipodomys ordii. The sequence goes on along the minus strand of NW_012289096.1, from coordinate 1,157 downwards.
TACACAGAGGGACACAGCGGGACACAGCTTGGGATACACGGAGGACACAGCTGGACACAGTGGGGGACACAGCGAGGACACAGCGGTACAGTGGGGTGCGGGATACAGCGGGGGACACAGCGGGAGACAGCGGGGGACACAGCGAGGACACAGCGGGACACAGTTGCGACACAGAGGGGACTCAGTGGGGGACACAGCGGGGGACAAAGCAGGACACCACGGGACAGTGTGACACAGCGGGACACAGCGGGGACACTGCACGGACACAGCGGTACAAAGCGGTGGACACAGCGGGGCTCAGCGGGACACACAGCGGGGGACAAAGCGGGATACCACGGAACACAGCGGGTCACAGCGGGAAACAGCGGTGACCCTGTAGGGACACAGCGGGACCCAGTGGGGGACACAGCGGGACACAGCGGGGACTCACCTGGGGACACAGCGAAGGACAAACTGGGACACCACGGGACACAGTGGGACACAGCGGGACACAGCGTGGACACTGCGGGAACATAGCGGGACACAGCGGGGGACACAGGGGGACACAGCGGGACACAGCAGGGACAGAGCGGGACACAGCGGGGACACTGCGGGAACATAGCGGGACACAGCGGGGTACACAGCAGGACACAGCAGTGGACACAGCGGGAACTCAGCTGGACACAGCGGGGTACACAGTGGGACACAGGGGGCACACAGTGGGGACACAGCGGGGGACACCAGAGGACAGAGAGGGAACACAGCGGACACAGCGGGGTACACAGAGGGACACAGCGGGCACACAGTGGGGACACAGCGGGACAAAGCAGGACACAGCGGGGACAGAGCAGGACAGACCGTGACACAGCGAGGACACATTGGCACACAGCGGGACACAGAGGAACTCAGCGGGAGACACAGCAGTACACAGCGGGAAACAGTGTGACACACCGGGGAGACAGCAGGGACACAGTGGGGGACACAGCAGGACACAGCGGGTCACAGCGGGGGACACAGCCGGACACAGCGGGGGAAACAGCGAGGACACAGCTGGACACAGTTGCGACACAGAGGGGACTCAGTGGGGGACACAGCGGGGGACAAAGCGGGACACCACGGAACACAGCGGGTCACAGCGGGAAACAGCGGTGACCCTGTGGGGACACAACGGGACCCAG
>NW_012289095.1:0-4808 GCF_000151885.1 Dipodomys ordii | reverse complement strand
CATCACGGTACACAGCTTGGGACACAGCGAGGACAAAGCGGGACACAGCGGGACACAGCGGGGACACAGCAGGGACACAGCAGGGACACAGCGGGGGACACAGCGGGGGACACAGCGGGACACAACGGGGAACACATCGAGGACACAGCGGGACCCAGCAGGACACAGCGTCGATACAGAGGGGACACAGCGGACACAGCGGGGTACACAGTTGAGGACACAACGGGACACATCGGTGGACACAGCGAGGACACAGCGGGACACAGCGGGGACACTGCGGGAACATAGCGGGACACAGCGGGTACAGAGCGGGACACAGTGGTGTCACAGAGTGGTACACAGCGGGACACATCAAGAAACAAAGCAAGGTCACAGCGGGGGACAATGCGGGACAACACGGAACACAGTGTGACACAGCGGGACACAGCGGGACACAGTGGGACACAGCGGGGGACACAGCGGGGAACAGCAGAGGACGGAGAGGGGACACAGCGGGACACAGCGGGTACACAGCTGGACACAGCGGGGTACACAGAGGGACACAGCGGGCACACAGCGGGACACAGCGGGACACAACGGGACACAGCGGGGACACAGTGGGACACAGCAGGACAAAGCGGCAGACACAGCGGGACACAGCAGGCACACAGCGGGGACACAGCGGGACACAGCGGGACACAGCGGGACAGAGCGGGACACAGCCGGACAGAGCGGGACACAGCAGGGGACACAGCGGGACACAGTTAGGGACCCAGTGAGGACACAGCGGGACACAGCAGGGGACACAGCGAGGACACAGCGGGGGACACAGCGAGGGACACAGCGGGACACAGCGGGAAACACAATGAGGACACAGCGTCGATACAGCGGGGACACAGCGTTACACAGCATGGTACACAGCTTTGGACACAACGGGACACAGTGGGGGCACAGCGGGACACAGCGGGACACAGTGGGACACAGCGGGGACAAAGCGTGAGACACAGCGAGGGACAGAGACGGAAACAGCAGGGGACACAGCGAGGAAACAGCGGGACACAGCGGTGACACAGCGGGGACTCAGCGGGGGACACAGTGGGACACAGCGGGGGACACTGCGGGACACAGCGGGGGACACTTCGGGACACAGTGTGGAACAGAGCGTGGGACACAGCGAGACACAGCGGGGACAAAAGCTGGACACAGCGGGGTACACAGAGGGGACACAGCAGGGACACAGCGGGGAAACAGCGTGACACAAAAGGACACAGCTGGACACAGCGGGGTAAACAGCGGGACACAGCGGACACACAGCGGGGACACAGAGGGACACAGCGGGACACAGCGGGGACAGAGCGTGACACAGTCAGACACAGCGGGACACAGCGGGGGACACAGCGGGACACAGCGGGGGACCCAGCGAGGACACAGGGGGACACAGCGGGGGACACAGCGAGGACACAGCGGTGGACACAACGGTGGACACAGCGGGACACAGCGGGGAACACAGCGAGGACACAGCGGGACACAGCGGGAAACACTGCGAGGTCACAGCGGGGTACAAAGCGGGACAACACGGGACACAGTGTGACACAGTGGGACACAGCGGGGACACTGCAGGGGCACAGCGAGACAAAGCGGGCGACACAGCGAGACACAGTGGGGGACACAGTGGGGGCCAGCAGGGGACAGAGAGGGGACCCAGAGGGACACAGCGGGGGACACAGAGGGGTACACAGCGGGACACAGCCGGAAACACAGCGCGGACACAGCGGGACACACCGGGACACAGCGTCAATACAGCGGGGACAGAGAGGGTCACAGCAGGGACACAGCGGGACACAGCGGGACACAGCGGGGGACACAGCGGGACACAGCGGGGACTCAGCGGGGGACACAGCAGGACACAGCGGGGGACACAGTGGAACACAGCGTGGGACACAGCGAGGACACAGCAGGACACAGCGGGACACAGCGGCGACACAGCAGGGACACAGCAGGGACACAGCGGGGACACAGCGGGGGACACAGCGGGACACAACGAGGAACACAGCGAGGACACAGCGGGACCCAGCAGGACACAGCGTCGATACAGTGGGGACACAGCAGGACACAGCGGGGTACACAGCTGGGGACACAAAGGGACACAGCGGGGGACACAGCGAGGACAAGCGGGACACAGCGGGACACAGCGAGGACACTGCGGGAACAAAGCGGGACACAGCGGGGTACACAGAGGGACACAGAGGGACACAGCTTGGGATACATGGAGGACACAGCTGGACACAGTGGGGCACACAGCGAGGACACAGCGGTACAGTGGGGTGCGGGATACAGCGGGGGACACAGCGGGAGACAAGGGGGGACACAGCGAGGACACAGAGGGACACAGTTGCGACACAGAGGGGACTCAGTGGGGGACACAGCGTGGACAAAGCAGGACACCACGGGACAATGTGACACAGCGGGACACAGCGGGGACACTGCACGGACACAGCGGTACAAAGCGGGGGACACAGCGGGGACTCAGCGGGGGACACAGCGGGGGACAAAGCGGGACACCACGGAACACAGCGGGTCACAGCGGGAAACAGCGGTGACCCTGTGGGGACACAGCGGGACCCAGTGGGGGACACAGCGGGACACAGCGGGGACTCACCTGGGGACCCAGCGAAGGACAAACTGGGACACCACGGGACACAGTGGGACACAGCGGGACACAGCGGGGACACTGCGGGAACATAGCGGGACACAGCGGGGGACACAGGGGACACAGCGGGACACAGCAGGGACAGAGCGGGACACAGCGGGACACAGCGGGGACATTGCGGGAACATAGCGGGACACAGCGGGGTACACAGCAGGACACAGCAGTGGACACAACGGGAACACTGCTGGACACAGCGGGGTACACAGTGGGACACAGGGGGCACACAGTGGGGACACAGCGGGGGACACAGCGGGACACAGCGGGTCACAGCGGGGGACACAGCAGGGGACAGCAGAGGACAGAGAGGGGACACAGCGGACACAGCGGGGTACACAGATGGACACAGCGGGCACACAGTGGGGACACAGCGGGACAAAGCAGGACACAACAGGGACAGAGCAGGACAGAGCGTGACACAGCGAGGACACATTGGGACACAGCGGGACACAGAGGAACTCAGCGGGAGACACAGCAGTACACAACAGGAAACAGTGTGACACACCGGGGAGACAGCAGGGACCCAGTGGGGGACACAGCAGGACACAGCGGGTCACAGCGGGGGACACAGCGGGACACAGCGGGGGATACAGCGAGGACACAGCGGGTCCCAGAGGGACACAGCGTGGGACAAAGCAGGAGACAGCGGGGGACACAGCGAGGACACAGCTGGACAGAGCGGGGTACAAAGCGGGACACAGCGGGGGACACAGAAGGGTACACAGCGGGACACAGCGAGAAACACAGCCAGGTCACAGCGGGGGCCAAAGCGGGACAACACGGGACACAGGGTGACACAGTGTGACACAGCGGGGACACTGCAGGGGCACAGCGGGACAAAGCGGGCGACAAAGCGGGACAGAGCGGGACACAGCGGGAGACACAGCGGGGGACAACAGGGGACAGAGAGGGGACACAGCGGGAGACACTAAGGGGGACAGCAGGGGACAGAGAGGGGACACAGCGGGACACAGCGGGAACACAGCTGGACACAGCGGGGTACACAGCGGGACACAAGGGGCACACAGTGGGGACACAGCAGGGGACAAAGCGGGACACAGCGGGGGTCACATCGGGGTACACAGCGGGACACAGCCGGGAACACAGCGTGGACACAGCAGGACACAGCGGGACACAGCGGGACACAGCGGGACACAGCGGGGGACACAGTGGGACACAACGGGGACACAGCAGGACACAGCGGGACACAGCTTGGGACACAGCGAGGACAAAGCGGGACACAGCGGAACACAGCGGGGACACAGCAGGGACACAGCAGGGACACAGCGGGGGACACAGCAGGGGACACAGCGGGACACAACGGGGAACACATCGAGGACCCAGCGGGACCCAGCAGGACACAGCGTCGATACAGAGGGGACACAGCGGGACACAGCGGGGTACACAGCTGAGGACACAACGGGACACAGCGGTGGACACAGCGAGGACACAGCGGGACACAGCAGGGACACTTCGGGAACATAGCGGGACACAGCGGGTACAGAGCGGGACACAGCGGGGTCACAGAGTGGTACACAGCGGGACACAGCGGGAAACAAAGCGAGGTCACAGCGGGGGACAAAGCGGGACAACACGGAACACAGTGTGACACAGCGGGACACAGCGGGACACAGCGGGACACAGCGGGGGACACAGCGGGGAACAGCAGAGGACAGAGAGGGGACACAGAGGGATATAGCGTGTACACAGCTGGACACAGCGGGGTACACAGAGGGATACAGCGGGCACACAGCGGGGACAGCGGGACACAACGGGACACAGCGGGGACACAGTGGGACACAGCGGGACAAAGCGGCAGACACAGCAGGACACAGCAGGCACACAGCGGGGACACAGCGGGACTCAGCGGGACACAGCGGGGACAGAGCGGGACACAGCCGGACATAGCGTGACACAGCAGGCGACACAGCGGGACACATTTGGGGACCCAGTGAAAACACATCGGGACACAGCATGGGTCTCATCGAGGACACAGCGGGGGACACAGTGTGGGTATACATCAGGACACAGCGGGGAACTCTGCTAGGACACAGCGGGACACAGCGTCGATACATTGGGGTACACAGCGTTACACAGTATGGTACACAGCTTTGGACACAAT
>NW_012289094.1:0-8371 GCF_000151885.1 Dipodomys ordii | reverse complement strand
TCAAGCGGTACAGTGGGGTGCGGGATACAGCGGGGGACACAGCGGGAGACAATGTGGGGGACACAGCGAGGACACAGAGGGACACAGTTGCGACACAGAGGGGACTCAGTGGGGGACACAGCGTGGACAAAGCAGGACACCACGGGACAATGTGACACAGCGGGACACAGCGGGGACACTGCACGGACACAGCGGTACAAAGCGGGGGACACAGCGGGGACTCAGCGGGGGACACAGCGGGGGACAAAGCGGGACACCACGGAACACAGCGGGTCACAGCGGGAAACAGCGGTGACCCTGTGGGGACACAGCGGGACCCAGTGGGGGACACAGCGGGACACAGCGGGGACTCACCTGGGGACCCAGCGAAGGACAAACTGGGACACCACGGGACACAGTGGGACACAGCGGGACACAGCGGGGACACTGCGGGAACATAGCGGGACACAGCGGGGGACACAGGGGACACAGCGGGACACAGCAGGGACAGAGCGGGACACAGCGGGACACAGCGGGGACATTGCGGGAACATAGCGGGACACAGCGGGGTACACAGCAGGACACAGCAGTGGACACAACGGGAACACTGCTGGACACAGCGGGGTACACAGTGGGACACAGGGGGCACACAGTGGGGACACAGCGGGGGACACAGCGGGACACAGCGGGTCACAGCGGGGGACACAGCAGGGGACAGCAGAGGACAGAGAGGGGACACAGCGGACACAGCGGGGTACACAGATGGACACAGCGGGCACACAGTGGGGACACAGCCGGACAAAGCAGGACACAGCGGGGTACACAGCTGGGGACACAAAAGGACACAGCGAGGACACATTGGGACAAAGCGGGACACAGAGGAACTCAGCAGGAGACACAGCAGTACACAGCGGGAAACAGTGTGACACACCGGGGAGACAACAGTGACACAGTGGGGGACACAGCAGGACACAGCGGGTCACAGCGGGGGACACAGCGGGACACAGCGGGGGACACAGCGAGGACACAGCGGGACACAGTTGCGACAGAGAGGGGACTCAGTGGGGGACACAGCGGGGGACAAAGCAGGACACCACGGGACAGTGTGACACATTGGGACACAGCGGGGCCACTGCACGGACACAGTGGTACAAAGCGGGGACACAGCGGGGACTCAGCGGGGGACACAGCGGGGGACAAAGCGGGACACCACGGAACACAGCGGGTCACAGCGGGAAACAGCGGTGACCCTGTGGGGACACAGCGGGTCACAGCGGGGGACACAGCGGGACACAGCGGGGGACACAGCGAGGACACAGCGGGTCCCAGCGGGACACAGCGTGGGACAAAGCAGGAGACAGCGAGGGACAAAGCGAAGACCCAGCTGGACACAGCGGGGTACACAGCGGGACACAGCGGGGGACACAGAAGGGTACACAGCGGGACACAGCGAGAAACACAGCGAGGTCACAGCGGGGGCCAAAGCGGGACAACATGGGACACAGTGTTCCACAGTGTGACACAGCGAGGACACTGCAGGGGCCCAGCGGGACAAAGCGGGCGACACAGCGGGACACAGCGTGAGACACAGCGGGGGACAGCAGGGGACAGAGAGGGGACAGAGCGGGAGACACTAAGGAGGACAGCAGGGGACAGAGAGGGGACACAGCGGGACACAGCGGAAACACAGCTGGACACAGCGGGGTACACAGCGGGACACAAGGGGCACACAGTGGGGACACAGCAGGGGACAAAGCGGGACACAGCGGGTCACAGCGGGGGACACAGCGGGACACAACGGGGGACACAGAGGGGTACACAGCGGGACACAGCCGGGAACACAGCATGGACACAGCAGGACACAGCGGGACACAGCGGTACACAGCGGGATACAACGGGGGACACAGTAGGACACAACGGGGACACAGCAGGACACAGCGGGGCACAGCTTGGGACACAGCGAGGACAAAGCGGGACACAGCGGGACACAGCGGGGACACAGCAGGGACACAGCAGGGACACAGCGGGGGACACAGCGGGGGACACAGCGGGACACAACGGGGAACACATCGAGGACCCAGCGGGACCCAGCAGGACACAGCGTCGATACAGAGGGGACACAGCGGGATACAGCGGGGTACACAGCTGAGGACACAACGGGACACAGCGGTGGACAAAGCGAGGACACAGCGGGACACAGCGGGGACACTGCGGGAACATAGCGGGACACAGCGGGTACAGAGCGGGACACAGCGAGGTCACAGAGTGGTACACAGCGGGACACATCGGGAAACAAAGTGAGGTCACAGCGGGGGACAAAGCGGGACAACACGGAACACAGTGTGACACAGCAGGACACAGCGGGGTACACAGTGGGACACAGGGGGCACACAGTGGGGACACAGCGGGGGACACAGCGGGACACAGCGGGTCACAGCGGGGGACACAGCGGGGGACACAGCGGGGGACAGCAGAGGACAGAGAGGGGACACAGCGGACACAGCGGGGTACACAGAGGGACACAGCGGGCACACAGTGGGGACACAGCGGGACAAAGCAGGACACAGCGGGGACAGAGCAGGACAGAGCGTGACACAGCAAGGACACATTGGGACACAGCGGGACACAGAGGAACTCAGCGGGAGACACAGCAGTACACAGCAGGAAACAGTGTGACACACCTGGGAGACAGCAGTGATACAGTGGGGGACACAGCAGGACACAGCGGGTCACAGCGGGGGACACAGCGGGACACAGCGGGGGACACAGCGAGGACACAGCGGGTCCCAGCGGGACACAGCGTGGGACAAAGCAGGAGACAGCGAGGGACAAAGCGAAGACCCAGCTGGACACAGCGGGGTACACAGCGGGACACAGCGGGGGACACAGAAGGGTACACAGCGGGACACAGCGAGAAACACAGCGAGGTCACAGCGGGGGCCAAAGCGGGACAACATGGGACACAGTGTTCCACAGTGTGACACAGCGAGGACACTGCAGGGGCCCAGCGGGACAAAGCGGGCGACACAGCGGGACACAGCGTGAGACACAGCGGGGGACAGCAGGGGACAGAGAGGGGACAGAGCGGGAGACACTAAGGAGGACAGCAGGGGACAGAGAGGGGACACAGCGGGACACAGCGGAAACACAGCTGGACACAGCGGGGTACACAGCGGGACACAAGGGGCACACAGTGGGGACACAGCAGGGGACAAAGCGGGACACAGCGGGTCACAGCGGGGGACACAGCGGGACACAACGGGGGACACAGAGGGGTACACAGCGGGACACAGCCGGGAACACAGCATGGACACAGCAGGACACAGCGGGACACAGCGGTACACAGCGGGATACAACGGGGGACACAGTAGGACACAACGGGGACACAGCAGGACACAGCGGGGCACAGCTTGGGACACAGCGAGGACAAAGCGGGACACAGCGGGACACAGCGGGGACACAGCAGGGACACAGCAGGGACACAGCGGGGGACACAGCGGGGGACACAGCGGGACACAACGGGGAACACATCGAGGACCCAGCGGGACCCAGCAGGACACAGCGTCGATACAGAGGGGACACAGCGGGATACAGCGGGGTACACAGCTGAGGACACAACGGGACACAGCGGTGGACAAAGCGAGGACACAGCGGGACACAGCGGGGACACTGCGGGAACATAGCAGGACACAGCGGGTACAGAGCGGGACACAGCGAGGTCACAGAGTGGTACACAGCGGGACACATCGGGAAAAAAAGTGAGGTCACAGCGGGGGACAAAGCGGGACAACACGGAACACAGTGTGACACAGCTGGACACAGCGGGACACAGCGGGAACACAGCTGGACACTGCGGGGTACACAGAGGGACATAGCAGGCACACAGCGGGGACACAGCGGGACACAACGGGACACAGCGGGGACACAGTGTGACACAGCGGGACACAGCAGGGGACACAGCGAGGACAAAGCGGGGGACACAGCGGGGGACACAGCGGGACACAGCGGGAAACACAGCGAGGACACAGCGGGACAGAGTGGGGGCACATCCGGACACAGCGGGACACAGTGGGAAACAGCAGGGACAAAGCGTGAGACACAGCGGGGGACAGAGTGGGAGAAAGCAGGGGACACAGCGAGGACACAGCGGGACACAGCGGTGACACAACGGGGACTCAGCGGGGGACACAGCGGGACACAGCGGGCGACACTGCGGGACACAATGTGGGACAGAGCGTGGGACACAGCGAGACACAGCGGGGACAAAGCTGGACACAGCGGGGTACACAGAGGGACACAGCAGGGACACAGCGGGGAAACAGCGTGACACAAAAGGACACAGCGCGACACAGCGGGGGACACAGCGAGGACACAGCGGCACACAGTGGGGGACACAGCAAGGACAGAGCGGGACACAGCGGGGGACAAAGCGGGCCATAGCGGGGGACACAGCGGGGACACAGCGGGTCACAACGGGGAACACAGCGAGGACCAGCGGGACCCAGCAGGACACAGCGTCGATACAGTGGGGACCCAGCAGGACACAGCGGGGTACACAGCTGGGGACACAAAGGGACACAGCAGGGGACACAGCGAGGACAAGGGGGACACAGCGGGACACAGCGAGGACACTGCGGGAACATAGCAGGACACAGCGGGGACACAGAGGGACACAGCAGGACACAGCTTGGGATACACGGAGGACACAGCTGGACACAGTGGGGGACACATCGAGGACACAGCGGTACAGTGGGGTGCGGGATACAGCGGGGAACAAAGCGGGAGACAGCGGGGCACACAGCGAGGACACAGCGGGACACAGTTGTGACACAGGGGGGACTCAGTGGGGGACACAGCGGAGGACAAAGCAGGACACCACGGGACAGTGTGACACAGCGGGACACAGCGATGACACTGCACGGACACAGCGGTACAAAGCGGGGGACACAGCGGGGACTCAGCGGGGGACACAGCGGGGGACAAAGCGGGACACCACGGAACACAGCGGGTCACAGCGGGAAACAGCGGTGACCCTGTGGGGACACAGCGGGACCCAGTGGGGGACACAGCGGGACACAGCGGGGACTCACCTGGGGACACAGCGAAGGACAAACTGGGACATCACGGGACACAGTGGGACACAGCGGGGACACTGCGGGAACATAGCGGGACACAGCGGGGGACACAGGGGGACACAGCGGGACATAGCAGGGACAGAGCGGGACACAGCGGGACACAGCGGGGGACACAGCGGAACACAGAGGGGGACAGAGCGAGGACACAGCGGGACTCAGCGGGGGACACAGCGAGGACACAGCTGGGGACACAGCGGGACACAGCGGAGAACACAGCGTGGACCCAGGGGGACACAGCATCGATACAGCGGGCACACAGCGTTACACAGCGTGGTACACAGCTGTGGACACAACGGGACACAATGGGGGACACAGCGAGGACACAGTTGGACACAGCAGAACATAGCGGAAGACAAAGCGGGACACAGTGGGGGAAACAGCGAGGACAGAGAGGGACACAGCGGCGACACAGAGGGGACGCAGCTGGGGACACAGCGTGGGACAAAGTGGGACACCACGGGACACAGTGTTACAAAGCGGGACACAGCGGTGACACTGCGGGACACAGGAAGATAAAGCGGGGGACACAGCGGGCGACAGTGGGAGACAGCGGGGGACACAGCGGGACACAGTGGGCTACCCAGTGAGGACACAGCGGGACACAACAGGGGACACAGCAAAGGACAGAGCGGGGGACACAGCGGGGGACACAGCGGGACACAGTGGGGAACACAGCGAGGACACAGCGGGACACAACGGGACACAGCGTCGATACAGCGGGGACGCAGCGTTACACAGCGTGGTACACACTGTGGACACAACGGGACACAGTGGGGGCACAGCGGGACACAGCGGGACACAGTGGGACACAGCGGGGACAAAGCGTGAGACACAGCGAGGGACAGAGAGGGAAACAGCAGGGGACACAGCGAGGAAACAGCGGGACACAGCGGTGACACAGCGGGGACTCAGCGGGGGACACAGTGGGACACAGCGGGGGACACAGGAGGACACAGCGGGGGACACTTCGGGACACAGTGTGGGACAGAGCGTGGGACACAGCGAGACACAGCGGGGACAAAGCTGGACACAGCGGGGTACACAGAGGGAAACAGCAGGGACAAAGCGTGAGACACAGCGGGGGACAGAGAGGGAGACAGCAGGGGACACATCGAGGAAACAGCGGGACACAGAGGTGACACAGCGGGTACTCAGGGGGGGACACAGCGGGACACAGCGGGGGACCCAGCGGGACACAGCGGGGACACAGCGTCGATACAGCGGGGACACAGCGAGACACAGCGGGAAAAACAGGAAGGAAACAGCGGGACCCAGTGGGACACAGAGTCGATACAGCGGGACACAACGGGGTACACAGCTAGGGACACAACGGGACACAGCGAGGGACACAGCGAGGACACAGCGGGACAAAGCGGGACACAGCGGGGGACACAGTGGGACCCAGCGGGAGACCCAGCGAGGACACAGCAGGACACAGCGGGGGACACAGGGGGACACAGCGGGGAACACAGCGGGGGACACAGCGGGACACAGCGAGGAACACAGCAAGGACACAGCGGGGGACACAGAGGGACACAGCATCGATACAGCGGGCACACAGCGTTACACAGCATGGTACACAGCTGTGGACACAACGGGACACAGTGGGGGCACAGCTGGACACAGCGGGACACAGTGTGACACAGCGGGGACAAAGTTTGAGACACAGCGGAGGACAGAGCTGGAGACAGCGGGGGACACAGCGGGGGACACAGCAGGACACAGTGGGGAACACAGCGAGGACACAGCGTTACACAGCGTGGTACACACTGTGGACACAACGGGACACAGTGGGGGCACAGCCGGACACATCGGGACACAGTGGGACACAGCACAGCGGGGACAAAGCGTGAGACACAGCGGGGGACAGAGAGGGAGACAGCAGGGGACACAGCGAGGAAACAGCGGGACACAGTGGTGACACAGCGGGGACTCAGCGGGGGACACAGTGGGACACAGCGGGGGACACAGCAGGGGACACTGCGGGACACAGTGTGGGACAGAGCGTGGGACACAGCGAGACACAGCGGGGACAAAGCTAGACACAGCGAGGTACACAGAGGGACACAGCAGGGACACAGCGGTGGACACAACGGGGGACACAGCAGGACACTGCGGGGAACACAGCGAGGACACAGCGGGACACAGCGGGAAACACTGCGAGGTCACAGCGGGGGACAAAACGGGACAACACGGGACACAGTGTGACACAGTGGGACACAGCGGGGACACTGCAGGGGCACAGCGGGACAAAGCGGGCGACAGAGCAAGACTCAGCAGGGAACACATCGGGGGACAGTAGGGGACAGAGAGGGGACACAGCGGGACACAGCGGGGGACACGGAGGGGTACACAGCGGGACACAGCCGGAAACACAGCGCGGACACAGCGGGACACACCGGGACACAGCGTCAATACAGCGGGGACAGAGAGGGTCACACCAGGGACACAGCGGGACACAGCGGGGGACACAGCGGGACACAGTGGGGACACAGCGGGACACACCGGGACACAGCGGGGGACACAGCGGAACACAGCATGGGACACAGCGAGGACACAGCAGGACAGAGCGGACACAGTGGCGACACAGCAGGGACACAGCAGGGACACAGCGGGGACAAAGCAGGGGACACAGCGGGACACAACGGGGAACACAGCGAGGACCCAGCGGGACCCAGCAGGACACAGCGTCGATACAGCGGGGACACAGCAGAACACAGCGGGGTACACAGCTGGGGACACAAAGGGACACAGCGGGGGACAAGCGAGGACACAGCGGTACACAGCGGGGGACACAGCGAGGACACAGCGGGACACAGAGGGACACAGCGTCGATAATGGCGGGGACACAGCGGGACACAGCGGGGTACACAGCTGGGGACACAACGGGACACAGCGGGTACACCGTGGGACACAGCGGGACACAGCGGGGGACACAGTGGGACACAGCAGGGTACACAGCAGGGGACACAGCGGGACACAGCGGGACACAGCGGGGGACACAGGGGAGACACTGCGGGACACAGCGGGGGACACAGCGAGGACACATTGGGACACAGCGGGGAAACAGCCGGACTCAGCGGGGGAAACAGCGGGTGACAAAGCCGGACACCACGGGACACAGTGTGACACAGCAAGACACAGCGGGGACACTGCATGGACACAGGAGAACACACCCAGGGACACAACGGGACACAGCAGGACACAGCGGGGGACACAGCGGGGGACAGTAGGGGAGAGAGAGGGGACACAGCGGG
>NW_012289093.1:0-2526 GCF_000151885.1 Dipodomys ordii | reverse complement strand
TCAGTCCTCGCTGTGTCCTCGCTGTGTCCCCCGCTGTGTCCCGTTGTGTCCCCAGCTGTGTACCCCGCTGTGTACTGCTGTGTCCCTGCTGTATCGACACTGTGTGCCGCTGGTTCCCGCTGTGTCCTCGCTGTGTTCCCCGCTCTGTCCCGCTGTGTCCCCCGCTGTGTCCCGCTGTGTCTACTGCTGTGTCCCCGCTGTGTCACGTTGTGTCCTGCTGTGTTCCGCTGTGTCCTCGTTGTGTCCCACGCTGTGTTCTGCTGTGTCCTCGCTGTGTCCCCCGCTGTGTCCCGTTGTGCCCCCTGCTGTGTACCCCGCTGGGTCCCACTGTGTCCCCGCTGTATCGACGCTGTGTCCCGCTGGGTCCTGCTGTGTCCTCGCTGTGTTCCCCGGTGTGTCCCTCTGTGTACCCCTCTGTGTCCCCCGTTGTGTCCCACTCTGTACTGCTGTGTCCCCTGCTGAGTCCCGCTGTGTCCCCGCTGTGTCCCAATGTGTCCTCGCTGTGTCCCCTACTGTGTCCCGCTCTGTCCCCCCTGTGTTCCCCACTGCGTCCCGCTGTGTCCCGCTGTGTACCCCGCTGTGACCCGGTATGTTCCCGCAGTGTTCCTGCTGTGTCCTGCTGTGTCCCGCTGTGTCCCGTTTTGTCCCCAGCTGTGTACCCCGCTGTATCCCACTGTGTCCCCGCTGTATCGACGCTGTGTCCGCTGGGTCCCGCTGTATCCTCCCTGTGTTCCCCCTGTGTCCTGCTGTGTTCCGCTGTGTCCTCGTTGTGTCCCACGCTGTGTTGTGCTGTGTCCTCGCTGTGTCCTCCGCTGTGTCCCGTTGTGCCTCCAGCTGTGTACCCCGCTGTGTCCCGCTGTGTCCCCGCTGTATCGACGCTGTGTCCCGCTGGGTCTCGCTGTGTCCTCGCTGTATTCCCCACTGTGTCCCGCTGTGTACCCCTCTGTGTCCCCCTCTGTGTCCCGCTGTGTCTCCCGCTGTGTCCCGCTGTGTCCCGTTGTGTCCCCCTCTGTGTCCCGCTGTGTCTCCCGCTGTGTCCCACTGTGTCCCGCTGTGTCCCCCGCTGTGTCCCGCTGTGTCCCCGCCGTATCCTGCTGTATACTGCTGTGTCCCCCGCTGAGTCTCACTGTGTCCCCGCTGTGTCCCGCTGTGTCCCCCCTGTGTCACCTGCTGTGTCCCGCTGTGTCCTCGCTGTGTCCCACTGTGTCCGGCTGTGTCCACCGCTGTGTCCCTGTTGTGTCCTCGCTGTGTCCCGCTGTGACCACCTTTGTCCCTCTGTGTCCCCCCCCTGAGTCCCCGCTATGTCCCGCTGTGTCCCGCTGTGTCCCCCGCTGTTTCCCGTTATGTCCCCAGCTGTGTACCCCGCTGTGTCCCCCTGTATCACACTGTGTCCCTTGGTGTCACGCTTTGTCCCCCGCTGTGTCCCCCAGTGAGTCCCCGCTGTGTCCCCGCTGTGTCACGCTGTGTCCTCCCTGTGTCAACCGCTGTGTCCCGCTGTGTACCCCGCTGGGTCGCGCTATGTCCCAGCTGCATCGACGCTGTGTCCCGCTGGGTCCCATTGTGTCCTCACTGTGTTCTCGCTGTGTTCCCCGCTGGGTCCCGCTATGTACTGCTGTGTCCCCGCTGAGTCCCGCTGTGTCCCCGCTGTGTCCCAATGTGTCCTCGCTGTGTCCCCCGCTGTGTCGCGCTGTGTCTACCCTGTGTATCACGCTGTGTCCCGCTGTGTCCCCCGCTTTGTCCCCCACTGTGTCCCCCACAGTGTGGCCCGTATACCCCGCTGTGTACCCCGCTGTGTCCCCCGCTGTGTCCCCCGCTGTGTCCCGCTGTGTCCCCTGCTGTGTACCGCTGTGTCCCCGCTATGTCCCCCAATGTGTCCCGCTGTGTCCACGTTGTCCCCCGGTGTGTCCCAGCTGTGTCCCCGTTGGCCCCATGTATGTCCCCGCTGTCCCCCGCTGTGTCCCCCGCTGTATCCCGCTGTGTCCCGCTGTGTCCCTGCTGTCCCCGTCTGTGTCCCGCTGTGCCCCCCACTGTTTCCCCACTGTACTCGTTGTGTCCCCCGCTTTGTCCCCGCTGTGTCCCGCTGTGTCCCCGCTGTGTCCCACTGTCTCACCGCAGTGTACCCACTTTGTTCCGCTGAGTCCCTGCGGTGTCCCCCTGTGTCCCGCTGTTTTCCCCGCTGTATCCCCGCTGTGTCCACCGCTGTGTCCCGCTGTGTCCCGCTGTATCCTGCTGTGTCCCGCTCTGTCCCACGCTGTGTCCCTCGCTATGTCCCTGCTTTGTCCCCGCTGTGTCCCGCTGTGTCCCCCGCTGTGTCCCCCGCTGTGTCCCCACTGTGTCCCGCTGTGTCCCTCGCTGTGTCCCCGCTGTGTCCCACTGTGTCCCCGCTGTGTCCCCCGTTGTGTCCCTCTGTGTCCCCACTGTGTACCGCTGTGTCCCCGCTGTGTCCCACTATGTCTCGATGTGTGCCGCTGTGTCCCCGCTGCGTCCCAGCTGTGTCCCCCGCTGTGTCCCACTGTGTCCCCGCTG
>NW_012289092.1:0-15198 GCF_000151885.1 Dipodomys ordii | reverse complement strand
GCTGTGTCCCCCATGTGTCCCGCGCTGTGTCCCAGTGTGGCTTCGCTGTGTCCCCCACTGTTTCCCCTGCTGTGTCCGGCTGTGTCCCCCGCTGTGTCCCGCTGTGTCCACTGCTGTGTCCCCGCTGTGTCCCACTTTTTCCCCGGCTGTGTCCCGCTGTGTCCTCACTGTGTCCCCCGCTGTGTCCCAATGTGTCCTCTCTTTGTCCCCTGCTGTGTCCCGCTGTGTCCCCCTCTTTGTCCCGCTGTGTCCCACTGTGTCCCTACTGTGTCCCGCTTTGTCCCGCTGTGTAACCCGGTGTGCCCGCTGTGTCCCGCTGTGTACCCCGCTGTGTCCAACTGTGTCCCGCTCTGTCCCGCTGTGGCCCTTCTCTGTCTACGCTGTCCCCCGTTGTGTCCCCCGCTGTGTCCCGCTGTGTCCCGCTGTTTCCCCCGCTTTATCCTGCTGTGTCCCCGCAGTGTCCCCGCTATGTCCCGCTGTGTCACACTGTGTCCCGTGGTGTCCCACTTTGTCCCCCGCTGTGTCCCCCGCTGTGTCCTCCGCTGAGTCCCCTCTGTATCGACGCTGTGTCCCGCTGTGTCCCGCTGTGTCCCGCTGTGTCCTCGCTGTGTTCCCCGCTGTGTCCCGCTGTGTCCCCCGCTGTGTCCCCCGCTATGTCCTCGCTGGGTCCCCCGCTGTGTCCCGCTGTGTCCCCCGCTGTGTCCCGCTGTGTCCGACTGTGTCCTGCTCTGTCCCCGCTGTGTCCCGCTGTGTCCCGCTGTGTCCCCTCTGTGTGCCCGCTGTGTCCCACTGTGTCCCACTGTGTCCCGTGGTGTCCCCGCTGTGTCCCGCTGTGTCCCGCTGTTTCCCCCGCTGTGTCCCCCGCTATGTCCTGCTGTGTCCCCCACTGTGTCCCGCTCTGTCCTTGCTGTGTCCCCCGCTGTGTCCCCCGCTGAGTCCCCGCTGTGTCACCGCTGTGTCCCGCTGTTTCCTTGCTGTGTCCCCTGCTGTCTCCGTCTCTGTCCCCCGCTGTGTCTCACGCTTTGTCCCTGCTGTGTCCCACTGTGTCCCGCTGAGTCCGGCTGTGCCCCCACTGTGTCCCGTTGTGTCCACAGCTATGTACCACGCCTTGTAACGCTGTGTCCCCGCTGTATCGACTCTGTGTCCCGCTGTGTCCCGCTGTGTCCTCGATCGGTTCCCTGCTGGGTCCCGCTGTGTCCCCCGCTGTGTCCCCCGCTGTGTCCTCGCTGTGTCCCCTGCTGTGTCCCGCTGTGTCCTCACTGGGTCCACCACTGTGTCCCGCTGTGTCCCCCGCTGTGTCGCGCTGTGTCCGGCTGTATCCCGCTCTGTCCCCGCTGTGTCCCTCTGTGTCCCCGCTGTGTGCCTGCTGTGTCCCGCTGTGTCTCCCGCTTTGTCGCACTGTGTCCCATTGTGTCCCTGCTGTGTCCCGCTGTGTCCCGCTGTGTCCCGCTTTGTCCCCCACTGTGTCCCACAGTGACCACGTTGTGTCCCGCTGTGTCCCACTGTGGCCCGCTGTGTCCCCCGCTTTGTCCTGCTGTGTCCCGCGGTGGCGCCGCTGTGTCCCGCTGTGTAACACTGTGTCCTATGGTGTCCCACTTTGTCCCACAATGTGTCCACCGCTGAGTACCCTCTGTGTCGCCACTGTGTCCCAGTGTGTCCTTGCTGTGTCCCCCGCTGTGTCCCGCTGTGTCCTCCCTGTGTCCCCCGCTGTGTCCCGCTGTGTCCTCGCTGTGTTCCCCGCTGTGTCCAGCTGTTTCCCCCACTGTGTCCCCCACTGTGTCCTCGCTGTGTCCCCCGCTGTGTCCCGCTGTGTCCCGCTGTGTCCTCGATATGTCCCCCTCTGTGTCCCGTGTGTCCCCCGCCGTGTCCCGCTGTGTCCCGCTGTGTCCCGCTGCGTCCCCGCTGTGTCCCGCTGTGTCCCGCTTTGTCCCCCACTGTGTCCCTCAGTGACCCCGCTGTGTCCCGCTGTGTCCCACTGTGTCCCGTGTTGTCCCGCTTTTTCCCCCGCTGTGTCCCCGGCTGAGTCTCGCTGTGTCCCCACTGTGTCCTCTCCGTGTCCCCCGCTGTGTCCTGCTCTGTTCCACACTGTGTCTCCCGTTTTGTCCCTGCTGTGCCCTGCTGTGTCCCGCTGTGTCCTGCTGTGTCCCCCACTGTGTCCCGTTGTGTCAACAGCTGTGTACCCCGCTGTGTCCCGCTGTGTACCCGCTGTATCGACGCTGTATCCCGCTGGGTCCTGCTGTGTCTCTCTCTGTGTTCCCCACTGTGTCCCGCTGTGTCTCCCGCTGTGTCCCTTGCTGTGTCCCCCGCTGTGTCCCGCTGTGTCCTCGCTGTGTCCCCTGCTGTCTTCCGCTTTGTCCCACGCTGTGTCCCACTGTGTCCCGCTGTGTCCTCGCTGTGTCCCCTGCTGTGTCCTGCTGTGTTCCCGCTTTGTCCCAAGCTGTGTCCCGCTGTGTCCCTCTGTGTGCCCCGCTGTGTCCCACTATGTTCCCGCAGTGTCCCCGCTGTGTCCCCGCTGTGTCCTCGCTGTGTTCCCCGCTGTGTCCCGCTGTGTCCCCCGCTGCGTCTCGCTGTGTCTACTGCTGTGTCCCCACTGTGTCCCGCTGTGTCTCGCTGTGTCCCGCTGTGTCCTCGCTGTTTCCCACGCTGTGTTCTGCTGTGTCCTCGCTGTGTCCCCCACTGTGCCCCGCTGTGTCCCGCTGTGTCCCCACTGTGTCCTCTCTGTGTCCCCCGCTGTGTCCTGCTCTGTTCCCCACTGTGTCTCCCATTTTGTCCCTGCTGTGCCCCACTGTGTCCCGCTGTGTCCCGCTGTGTCCCCCACTGTGTCCCGTTGTGTCAACAGCTGTGTACCCCGCTGTGTCCCGCTGTGTACCCGCTGTATCGACGCTGTGTCCCGCTGGGTCCTGCTGTCTCTCTCTGTGTTCCCCACTGTGTCCCGCTCTGTCTCCCGCTGTGTCCCTTGCTGTGTCCCCAGCTGTGTCCTTGCTGTGTCCCCGCTGGGTCCCGCTGAGTCCCACAGTGTCCCCCACTGAGTCCGGTTGTTTCACCGCTGTGTCCCGCTGTGTCCCCACTCTATCGACGCTGTGTCCCGCTGGGTCCCTCTGTGTCCTCTCTTTGTTCCCTGCTGTGTCCCGCTGTGGCCCCGGCTGTGTCTGGCTGTGTCCCGCTGTGTTCCCCGCTGTGTCCTTGCTGTGTCCCCGCTGTGTCCCGCTGTGTCCCGCAGTGTCCCCAGCTGTGTCCCGCTGTGTCACCGCTGTGTCCCGCTTTGACCTCGCTGTGTCCCCCGCTGTGTCCCGCTTTGTGCCTGCTGTGTAACCCCCTGTGTCCCTCTGTGTCCCCCGCTGTGTCCCGCTGTGTCCCCTGCTGTGTCCCCACTGTGTCACGCTGTGTTTCGCTGTGTCCGGCTGTGTCCTTGCTCTGTCTCCTCAGTGTCCAGCTGTGTCTTCCCTGTGTCCCCCGCTGTATCCCGCTGAGTCCCCTGCTGTGTCCCGCTGTGTCCCGCTGTGTCACGCTCTGTTCCCTCTGTGTCCAGCTCTGTCCCTGTTGTGTGTCCGCTGTGCCCCGCTGTGTACCCTTCTGTGTCCAGCTGTGTCCCCTCTGTGTCCCACTGTGTCCCTTCTCTGTCCCCCGCTGTCCACCGTTGTGTCCCCCGGCTGTGTGCCGCAGTGTCCCCGCTGTGTCCCGCTGTGTCCTACTGTGTCCCGTGGTGTCCAGCTTTTTCCCCTCTATGTCCCCTGCTGAGTCCCCTCTGTGTCCCCGCTGTGTCCAGCTGTGTACTCGCTGTGTCCTCCGCTGTCTCACGCTTTGTCCCACGCTGTGTCCTACTGTGTCCCACAGAGTCCATGCTGTGTCCCCCGATGTGTCCCGCTGTGTCCCGCTGTGTCCCCCGCAGTGTCCCGCTGTATCCCCGCAGGTTCACCGCTGTTTCACGCTGTGTCCTGCTGTGTTCCGTGGTGTCCCGCTTTGTCCCCCGCTGTGTCCCGCTGTGTCCAATGCTGGGTCCCCACTGGGTCCCGCTGTGTCTCGCTGTTTCACGCTGTGTCCTCGCTTTGTCCCATGCTGTGTTCCGCTGTGTCCTCCCTGTGTCCCCCGCTGTGTCTGCTGTGTCCCCCGCTGTGCCCCGCAGTGTCCTGCTGTTTCACACTGTGTCCAGCTGTGTTCCGTGGTGTCCCGCTTTGTCCCCCGCTGTGGCCTCCCTGAGCCACCTCTGTGTCCCCGTTGTGTCCCGCTTTGTCCCGCTGTGTCCCCGCAGTGTCCCCGCTGTGTCCCGCTGTGTCCCACTGTGTCCTGTGGTGTCCCGATTTGTCCCCCGCTATGTCCCCTGCTGAGTCCCCACTGTGTCCCCGCTGTGTCCCGCTGTGTCCCCCGCTGTGTCCCGCTGTGTCCCCCGCTGTGTCCTGCTGTGTCCCGCTGTGTCCTGCTGGGTCCCGCTGTGTCCCCGCTGTGTCCCCGCTGTGTCCTGCTGTGTCTCCTGATGTGTCCCGCTGTGTCCCCGCAGGTTCACCGCTGTTTCACGCTGTGTCCCGCTGTGTTCCGTGGTGTCCCGCTTTGTCCCCAACTGTGGCTGCCCTGAGCCACCTCTGTGTCCCCGCTGTGTCCCGCTGTGTCCTCGCTGTGTCCGCCTCTGTCTCCCGCTCTGTCCACCGCTGTGTCTCATGATTTGTCCCCGCTGGGTCCCACTGTGTCCCGCTCTGTCCCCCACTGTGTCCCCCGCTGAGTCCTCTATGTGTCGCCACTGTGTCCCGCTGTGTCCTCGCTGTGTCCCCTGCTATCTCCCGGTTTGTCCCACGCGGTGTCAAGCTGTGTCCCGCTGTGTCCTCATTGTGTCCCCGGCTGTGTCCTGCTGTGTTCCCGCTGTGTCCCAAGCTGTGTCCCGCTGTGTCCCGCTGTGTGCCCCGCTGTGTCCTGCTGGGTGCTGCTGTGTCCCCGCTGTGTCCCCGCTGTGTCCTCGCTGTGTCCCGCTGTGTCTACTGCTGTGTCCCCACTGTGTCTCGCTGTGTCTCGCTGTGTCCCGCTGTGTCCTCGCTGTTTCCCACGCTGTGTTCTGCTGTGTCCTCGCTGTGTCCCCCGCTGTGTCCCGTTGTGTACCCAGCTGTGTACCCCGCTGTGTCCCGCTGTGTCCCCGCTGTATCGACGCTGTGTCCCGCTTGGTCCTGCTGTGTCCTCGCTGTGTTCCCCGCTGTGTCCCGCTGTTTACCCCTCTGTGTCCCCCGCTGTGTCCCGCTGTGTCCCGCTATGTACTGCTGTGTCCCCCACTGAGTCCCGCAGTGTCCCCGCTGTGTCCCAATGTGTCCTTGCTGTGTCCCGCGCTGGGTCCCGCTGGGTCCCCACTGTGTCCCCCGCTATGTCCTGCTGTGTCCCGCTGTGTTTCCTGCTGTGTCCTCTGCTCTGTCCCACTGTGTCCCCCTCTGTGTCCTGCTGTGTCCCGCTGTGTCCCCCCTGTGTCCCCCGCTGTGTCCTGCTGTGTCGTCGCTGTGTCCCCAGCTGTGTCCCGCTGTGTCCACACTGTGTTCCCCGTGTGTCCCGCTGTGTACCCAGCTGTGTCCCGCTGTGTCATGCTGTTTCCCGCTCTTTCTCCACTGTGTCCCGGTGTGTCCCGCTGTGTCCCTGCTGTGTGCCCGGTGTGTCCCGCTGTGTACCCCGCTTTGTCTAGCTGTGTCACTGCTATGTCCCGCTGTGTACTGCTGTGTCCCCCTTTGAGTCCCGCTGTGTCCCCGCTGTGTCCCAATTTGTCCTCGCTGTATCCCCCCCTGTGTCCCGCTGTGTCCCCCCTGTGTCCCCCGCTGTGTCCCGCTGAGTTACTCTGTGTCCCCTGCTGTGTCCCCCGCTCTGTCCCACTGTGTCCCCCTCTGTGTCCCGCTGTGTCCCTCTGTGTACTGCAGTGTCCCCCGCTGAGTCCCGCTGTGTCCCCGCTGTGTCCCAATGTGTCTTCGCTGTGTCCCCCGCTGTGTCCTCCTCTGTCCCCCGCTGTGTCCCGCTGTGTCCACTGCTGTGTCCACATTGTGTCCCGCTGTTTCCCGCGCTGTGTCCCGCTGTGTCCTTGCTGTGTCCACCATGTGTCCCGCAGTGTACCCCACTGTGTCCCCCGTGTGTCCCGCTGTGTACCCCGCTGTGTCCCGCTGTGTCACGCTTTGTCCCGCTCTTTCCCCACTGTGTCCCGTTGTATCCCGGCTGTGTGCCCGCTGTGTTCCACTGTGTAATCTGCTGTGTCTCGCTTTGTACCCATTGTGTCTCGCTGTGTCCCCCGCTCTGTCCCCCGCTGTGTCCTGCCTTGTCCCCCTCTGTGTCCCGCTGTGTCCTGCTGTGTCCCCCGCTGTGTCCCGCTGTATCCACGCAGTGTCCCGCTTTATCCCACTGTGTCCCGTTGTGTTCCGTGTTGTCCCGTTTGTGCCCCTCAGTGTCCCCGCTGTATCGACGCTGTGTCCCGCTTGGTCCCGCTGTGTCCCCCCTGTGTCCCCCGCTGTGTCCCACTGTGTCCCGCTGTCTCCCCCGCTGTGTCCCTATGTGTCCCACGCTTTGTCCCCCTGTGTCCCCGCAGTTTCCCCGCTGTGTCCCGCTGTTTCCCACTGTGTTCTGTGGTGTCCCGCTTTGTCCCCCGCTGTGTCCCCCGGTGAGTCGCCGCTGTGTCCCCGCTTTGTCCCGCTGAGTCCTCCATGTGTCCCCCACTGTGTTCCGCTGTGTCCCCCGCTGTGTCCCGCTGTGTCCACTGATGGGTCCCGGCTGTGTCCCGCTGTGTCCCGCTGTGTCCGGCTGTGTCCTCACTGTGTCCCACTCTGTGTTCCGCTGTGTCCTCGCTGTGTCCCCCGCTGTGTCCGGCTGTGTCCCCCGCTGTGCCCTGCAGTGTCCCGCTCTGTCCCGCTGTGTCCTCGCTGTGTCCCGCTGTGTCCCCGCTGTGTCCCCGCTGTCTCCAGCTCTGTCCCCTGTTGTGTCTCACGCTTTGTTCCCGCTGTGTCCCACTGCGTCCCGCTGTGTCCCGCTGTGCCCCCACTGTGTCCCTTTGTGTCCACAGCTTTGTACCATGCTGTGTAACGCTGTGTCTCCGCAGTATCGACGCTGTGTCCCGCTGGGTCCCACTGTGTCCTCGCTGTGTTCCCCGCTGTGTCCAGCTGTTTCCCCCACTGTGTCCCCCTCTGTGTCCTGCTGTGTCCCCCGTCGTGTCCCGCTGTGTCCCGCTGTGTCCCCGCTGTGTCCCGCTGTGTCCCGCTTTGTCCCCCACTGTGTCCCGCAGTGACCCCGCTGTGTCCCCGCTGTATCGACGCTGTGTCCCGCTGGGTCCTGCTGTGTCCTCTCTGTGTTCCCCACAGTGTCCCGCTGTGTCCCCCGCTGTGTCCCTCGCTGTGTCCCCCGCTGGATCCCGCTGTGTCCCCTGCTGTGTCCTTGCTGTGTCCCCGCTGGGTCCCGCTGTGTCCCGCTGTGTCCCCTGCTGTGTCCCGCTTTGTCACCGCTGTGTCCCGCTGTGACCTCGCTGTGTCCCC
Source organism: Dipodomys ordii (assembly GCF_000151885.1). NCBI lineage: Eukaryota > Metazoa > Chordata > Mammalia > Rodentia > Heteromyidae > Dipodomys > Dipodomys ordii. Next base: position 7,726 of record NW_012289092.1, on the reverse strand, counting down.
CGCTGTGTCCCGTTTTGTCACCGCTGTGTCCTGCTGTGTCCTCGCTGTGTCCCCCGCTGTGTCCTGCTTTGTCCCTGCTGTGTACCCCGCTGTGTCCCGCTGTGTCCCCCTCTGTGTCCCGCTGTGTCCCCTGCTGTGTCCCCACTGTGTCACGCTGTGTTTCGCTGTGTCCGGCTGTGTCCTCGCTCTGTCTCCCTCAGTGTCCAGCTGTGTCACACTCTGTCCCTTCTGTGTCCCTCTGTGTCCAGCTCTGTCCCCGCTGTGTGTCCGCTGTGTCCCGCTGTGCACCCTTCTGTGTCCAGCTGTGTCCACTCTGTGTCCTGCTGTGTCCCTTCTCTGTCCCCCGCTGTCCACCACTGTGTCCCCTGGCTGTGTCCCGCAGTGTCCCCGCTGTGTCCCGCTGTGTCCTACTGTGTCCCGTGGTGTCCCGCTTTTTTCCTTCTATGTCCCCTGCTGAGTCCCCTCTTTGTCCCCGCTGTGTCCAGCTGTGTACTCGCTGTGTCCCCCGCTGTCTCCTGCTTTGTCCCACGCTGTGTCCTACTGTGTCCCAATGTGTCCCTGCAGTGTCCCCCGCTGTGTCCCCGCTGTGTCCCGCTGTGTCCCCAGCTGTGTACCGCTGTGTCCCCGCTGTGTGCCCGCTGTGTCCCGCTGTGTACCCCGCTGTGTCCAGCTGTGTCACCGCAGTGTCTCGCTGTGGCCACTCTCTGTCTCTGCTGTCCCCCGCTGTGTCCCCCGCTGTGTCCCGCTGTGTCCCGCTGTGTCCCCCGCTTTTTCCAGCTGTGTCCCGCAGTGTCCCCGCTGTGTCCCGCTGTGTAACACTGTGTCCCGTGGTGTCCCACTTTGTCCCACTTTGTGTCCCCCGCTGAGTCCCCTCTGTGTCGCCGCTGTGTCCCCCTGTGTCCTCGCTGTGTCCCCTGCTGTCTCCCGCTTTGTCTCACGCTGTGTTCCGCTGTGTCCCGCTGTGTCCCCGCTGTGTCCCCAGCTGTGTCCCGCTGTGTACCCTGCTGTGTCCTGCTATGTTCCCGCAGTGTCCCCGCTGTGTCCCGCTGTGTCCCGCTGTGTCCTCGCTGTGTCCCCAGCTGTGTACCCCACTGTGTTCCGTGTGTCCCTGCTGTATCGACGCTGGGTCCAGCTGGGTACCGCTGTGTCATCCCTGTGTCCCCCGCTGTGTCCTGCTGTGTCCCCCGCTGTATCTCTGCTGTGTCCCTGCTGTGTCCCGCTGTGTACTGCTGTGTCCCCCGCTGAGTCCCGCTGTGTCCCAATGTGTCCCAATGTGTCCTCGCTCTGTCCCCCGCTGTGTCCCGTTGTGTCCTCCCTGTGCCCCTGCTGTGTCCTGCTGTGTCCCCCCCTGTGTCCCCCGCTATGTCCCGCTGTGTCCCCCACTGTGTCCCACTGTGTCCTTGCTGTGTCCCAGGCTTTGTGCCGCTGTGTCCTCGCTGTGTCCCCCGCTGTGTCCCGCTGTGTCCCGCTGTGTCACGCTGTTTCCCCGCTGCGTCCCCGCTGTGTCCCTCTGAGTACCCCGCTGTGTCCAGCTTTGTCCCCGCTGTGTCTCGCTGTGTCCCACGCTCTGTCCCCCACTGTGTCCCGCTCTGTACTCCTCTGTGTCCCGTTTTGTCCCCCGCTGTGTCCCACTGTGTCCCCGCAGGGTCACTGCTGTTTCCCGCTGTGTCCCGCTGTGTTCCGTGGTGTCCCTCTTTGTCTCCCGCTGTGTCCCCCGCTATGTCCCTGCTCTTTCACCGCTGTGTCCCGCTGTGTCCTCGTTGTGTCCCCCGCTGTCTCCCGCTCTGTCCCTCGCTGTGTCTCACGCTTTGTCAACGCTGTGTCCCACTGTGTCCAGCTGTGTCCGGCTGTGCCCCCACTGTGTCCCGTTGTGTCCACAGCTGAGTACCACGCTGTGTAACGCTGTGTGCCCGCTGTATTGACGCTGTGTCCCGCTGGGTCCCGCTGTGTCCTTGCTGTGTTCCCCGCTGTGTCCCGCTGTGTCCCCCGCTTTGTCCTCGCTGTGTCCCCCACTGTGACCTGCTGTGTCCTCGCTGTGTCCCCCACTGCGTCCCGGTGGGTCCTGCTGTGTCCTCGCTGTGTCCACCGCTGTGTCCCGTTGTGTCCCCAGCTGTGTCCCCCGCTATGTCCCGATGTGTCTACTGCTGTGTCCATGCTATGTCTTGCTGTGTCGCGCTGTGTCCCCCGCTGTGTCTGCTGCTGTGTCCTGCTGTTTTCCCCGCTGTGTCACCAATGTGTCCCGCTGTGTCCTCGCTGTGTCCCGCTGTGTCTCGCTGTGCCCCCACTCTGTCCCGTTGTGTCCACAGCTGGGTACCACGCTGTGTAACCCTGTGTCCCCGCTGTATCTACTCTGTGTCCTGCTGGGTCCCGTTGTGTCCTCGCTGTGTTCCCCGCTGTGTCCCTCTGTGTCCCCAGCTGTGTCCCCCGCTGTGTCCCGCTGTGTCCTCGCTGGGTCCCCCGCTGTGTCCCGCTGTGTCCCACGCTGTGTTTCGCTGTGTCCCGCTATGTCCAGCTCGGTCACTGCTGTGTCCCGCTGTGTGCCCGCTGTGTCCCGCTGTGTACTCCGTTGTGTCCAGCTGTATCACCGCTGTGTCACGCTTTCGCCCCTCTCTGTCTCCGCTGTGCCCTGCTGTGTCCCCCGCTGTGTCCCGCTGTGTGCCGCTGTGTCCCCCACTTTGTCCCGCTGAGTCCCCTCTGTGTCACCGCTGTGTCCCGCTGTGTACCCCGCTGTGTCCCACTATGTTCCCGCAGTGTCCCCGCTGTGTACCGCTCTTTCCCGCTTTGTCCTCTCTGTGTCCCCCGCAGTGTCCCGGTGTGTCCCGCTGTGTCCCCGCTGTAATGACGCTGGGTCCCACTGGGTCCCGCTGTGTCCTCCCTGTGTCCCACGCTGTGTCCCGCTGTGTCCGCCACTGTGTCCCGCTGTGTCTACTGCTTTGTCCCCGCTGTGTCCCGCTGTGTCCTCGCTGTGTCCCACGCTGTGTTCTGCTGTGGCCTCACTTTTTTCCCCGCTGTGTCCCGCTGTGTACCCCTCTGTGTCCCCCCGCTGTGTCCCGCTGTGTCCCCCGCTGTGTCCCTGCTGTGTCCCCGCTGTGTCCCGCTGTGTCCCGCTGTGTACTGCTGTGTCCCCCGCTGAGTCCCGCTGTGTCCCAATGTGTCCTCGCTCTGTCCCCCTGTGTGTACCGCTGTGTCCTTCCTTTGTCCCCTGCTGTGTCCCGCTGTGTCCCGCTGTGTCCCGCTCTGTCCTTGCTGTGTTCCCCACTGTGTGCAGCTGTGTCCTCGCTGTGTCCCCCGCTGTGTCTCGCTGTGTCCTTTTGTGTCACGATGTTTCCCCGCTGTGTCCCTGCTGTGTCCCTCTGTGCATCCCGCTGTGTCCAGCTTTGTCCCCGCCGTGTCGCGCTGTGTCCCCCGCTGTGTCGCGCTGTGCCCCCGCTGAGTCCCCGCTGTGTCCCCGCTGTGTCCCGCTGTGTTCCCCGCTGTGTCCCGCTGTGTCCCGCTGTGTCCTTGCTGTGACCCGCTCTGTCCCCACTGTATCGACGCTGTGTCCCGCTGTGTTCCGCTGTGTCCTCGCTGTGTTCCCCGCTGTGTCCCGCTGTGTACCCATCTGTGTCTCCCGCTGTGTCCCGCTGTGTCCCCCGCTCTGACCCGCTGTGTCCCGCTTTGTCCCCCACTGTGTCCCTGCTGTCTCCCCGGTGTGTCCCACTGTGTCCCGCTGTGTACTGCTGTGTCTCCCGCTGAGTTCCGCTGTGTCCCGCTGTGTCCCCAGTGTGTGCCCGCTGTGTCCCTCTGTGTACCCCGCTGTGTCCAGCTGTGTCCCCGCTGTGTCCCGCTGTGTCCCCTGTCCCCTGCTGTCCCCCGCTGTGTCCCCCGCGGTGTCCCGCTGTGTCTCGCTGTGTCCCTGCTTTGTCCTGCTTTGCCCCTGCTGTGTCACCGTTCTGTCCCGCTGTGTCACACTGTGTCCCGTGTTGTCCCGCTTTTTCTCCAGCTGTGACCTCGCTATGTTTCCAGCTATGTCCCGCTGTGTACCACTCTGTGTCCCCCGCTGTGTCCCGCTGTGTACCCGCTGTGTCCCTCTATGTTCCCTCAGTGTCCCAGCTGTGTCCTGCTGTGTCCTCGCTGTGTCCACTGCTGTGTCCCGTTGTGTCCCCAGCTGTGTACCCCACTATGTCCCGCGGTGTCCCCGCTGTATCGACACTGTGTCCTGCTGGGTCCCGCTGGGTCCCCCGATGTGTCCCGCTATGTTCCCGCAGTGTCCCCGCTGTGTCCCGCTGTGTCCTCGCTGTGTCCCTGCTTGTCCCTGCTGTGTCCCGCTGTGTCCCGCTGTGTCCTCGATATGTCCCACGCTGTGTTCCTCTGTGTCCCCCGCTGTGTCCCGCTGTGTACCCCGCTTTGTCCCCCGCTGTGACCCGCTGTGTCCCGCTGTGTCCCCTCTCTGTCCCCTGCTGTCCCCCGCTGTGTCCCCCGCTGTGTTCCCACTGTGTCCCGCTGTGTCACCCACTTTGTCCCGCTGGGTCCCTGCAGTGTCCCCGCTGTGTCCTACTGTGTCACACTGTGTCCCGTGTTGTCCTGCTTTGGCCCCCGCTGTGACCTCGCTGTGTTTCTCGCTGTGTCCCGCTGTGTACCCTTCTGTGTCTCCTGCTGTGTCCCCAGCTGTGTACTCCGCTGTGTCCCGCTGTGTACCCCGCTGTGTCCCCGGCTGTCTCCTGCTTTGTCCCACGCTGTGTCCCGCTGTGACCCGCTGTGTCCTCGCTGTGTCCCCCGCTGTGTCCCACTGTGTCCCCGCTGTGTCCACTGCTGTGTCCCGCTGTGTACCCCGCTGTGTCCCGCTATGTCCCTGCAGTGTCCCCGCTGTGTCCCGCTGTGTCCCACTCTGTCCCATGGTGTCCCAGTTTGTCCCCCGCTGTGTCCCCTGGTGAGTCCCCGCTGTGTCCCGCTGTGTCCCCCACTGGATCCCGCTGTGTCTATTGCTGTGTCCCCGCTGTGTCCCGCTGTGTCTATTGCTGTGTCCCCGCTGTGTCCCGCTGTGTCCTCGCTGTATCCCACGCTGTGTTCCGCTGGGTCCACGCTGTGTCCCCCGATGTGTCCCGTTGTGTCCCCAGCTGTGTACCCCGCTGTGTCCCACTGTGTCAACGCTGTATCGACGCTGTGTCCCGCTGGGTCCCGCTGGGTCCTCCCTGTGTTCCCCGCTGTGTCCCTGATGTGTCTCCGCTGTTTCCCGCTGTGTACTGCTGTGTCCCCGCTGAGTCTTGCTGTGTCCCCGCTGTATCGACGATGTGTCCTGCTGGGTCCCGCTGGGTCCTTGCTTTGTTCCCCGCTGTGTCCCGCTGTGTCCCACGCTGTGTGCCCCGCTGTGTACTGCAGTGTCCCGTGCTGTGTCCCCACTGTTTCCCCCGCTGTGTCCCGCTGTGTCCCCGCTGTGTCCCACTGTGTCCGGCTGTGTCCACCGCTGTGTCCCTGTTGTGTCCCCGCTGTGTCCCGCTGTGACCACCTTTGTCCCTCTGGGTCCCCCCCTTAGTCCCCGCTGTTTCCTCGCTGGGTCCCGGTGGGTCTCCCGCTGTGTGACCCGCTGTGTCCCGCAGTGTTCCGCGCTGTGTCCCCGCTGTGTCCCCCGCTGTGTCCCCGCTGTGTCCTTCTGTGACCGGCTGTGTCCGCCGTTGTGTCCCCGCTGTGTACCCGCTGTGTCCCGCTGTGACCACCTTTGTCCCTCTGTGTCCCCCCCCTGATTCCCCGCTGTTTCCCCGTTGGGTCCTGCTGGGTCCCGCTGTGTCCTGCTGTGTCCCCCGGTGTTTCCCGTTATGTCCCCAGCTGTGTACCCCGCTGTGTCCCCCTGTGTCACACTGTGTCCCTTGGTGTCCCGCTTTGTCCCCCGCTGTGTCCCCCGGTGAGTCCCCACTGTGTCCCCGCTGTGTCCCGCTGTGTCCTCCCTGTGTCAACCGCTGTGTCCCGCTGTGTACCCCGCTGTGTAGCGCTATGTCCCAGCTGCATCGACGCTGTGTCCCGCTGGGTCCCATTGTGTCCTCGCTGTGTTCCCCGCTGTGTCCCGCTGTGTCCCGCTGTGTACTTCTGTGTCCCCCGCTGAGTCCCGCTGTGTCCCCGCTGTGTCCCAATGTGTCCTCGCTGTGTCCCCCGCTGTGTCCCGCTGTGTCGCCGCTGTGTCCCAAGCTGTGTCCTGCTGTGTCCCGCTGTGTACCCCGCTGTGTCCCGCTGTGTCCCCGCTTTGTCCCCCGCTGTGTCCGCTGTGTCCCGCTGTGTTCCCCGCTTAGTCCCGCTATGTTCCCGCAGTGTCCCCGCTGTGTCCCGCTGTGTCCCACTGTGTCCGTGGTGTCCCAGTTTGTCCCCTGCTGTGTCCCCCGGTGAATCCCTGCTGTGTCCCGCTGTGTCCCCCACTGTGTCCCGCTGTGTCTATTGCTGTGTCCCCGCTGTGTCCTGCTGTGTCCCGCTGTGTCCTCGCTGTATCCCACGCTGTGTTCCGCTGGGTCCACGCTGTGTCCACCGATGTGTCCCGTTGTGTCCCCAGCTGTGTACCCCGCTGTGTCCCACTGTGTCAACGCTGTATCGACGCTGTGTCTCGCTGGGTCCCGCTGGGTCCTCCCTGTGTTCCCCGCTGTGTCCCGCTGTGTACCCTCTGTGTCCCCATCTGAGTCCCCCGCTGTGTCCCGCTGTGTCCCGCTGTGTCCCCCGTGTGTCCCTGATGTGTCTCCGCTGTTTCCCGCTGTGTACTGCTTTGTCCCCGCTGAGTCCCGCTGTGTCCCCGCTGTATCGACGATGTGTCCTGCTTTGTCCCGCTGTGTTCTCGCTATGTCCCCTGCTGTGTCCCGCTGTGTCCCCGCTGTGACCCCTGCTATGTCCCGCTGTGTCCCGCTGTGTACCCCGCTGTGTCCCACTATGTTCTCGCATTGTCCACGCTGTGTCCCGCTGTGTCTTGCTGTGTCCCCGCTGTGTCCCACTATGTACTCCGTTGTGTCCCTCTGTGTCACTGCTGTGTCCCGCTGTGTCCCCTCTCTGTGTCCGCTGTCCCCCGCTGTTACCCAGCTGTGTCCCGCTATGTCCCGCTGTGTCCTCGCTGTGTCCCCCGCTGTGTCCCCTTTTGTCCCCAGCTGTGTACACTGCTGTGTCCCACTGTGTCCCCGCTGTATCGACGCTGTGTCCCGCTGGGTCCCGCTGTATCCTCCCCTGTGTCCCGCTGTGTCCCCGCTGTGTGCCCGCTGTGTCCTGCTGTTTCCCCGCTGTGTCCCACTGTGTCTACTGCTGTGTCCCCGCTGTGTCCTGCTGTGTCTCGCTGTGTCCCCCGCTGAGTCCCGCTGTGTCCCCGCTGTGTCCCAATATGTCCTTGCTGTGTCCCCCTGTGTGTCCCGCTGTGTTCCCCCTGTGTCCCCCGCTGTGTCCCGCTGTGCCCCGCTGTGTCCTCGCTGTGTCCCCCGCTGTCTCCCGCTCTGTCACCCGCTGTGTCTCACACTTTGTCCCCGCTGTGTCCCACTGTGTCCCGCTGTGTCCCGCTGTGGCCCCACTGTGTCCCGTTGTGTCCACAGCTGTGTACCACGCTGTGTAACGCTGTGTCCCGGCTGTATCAAGGCTGTGTCCCGCTGGGTCCCGCTGTGTCCTCGCTGTATTCCCCGCTGTGTCCTGCTGTGTACTCTGTTGTGTCCAGGTGTTTCACCGCTGAGTCTCGCTGTGTCCCCTCTCTGTCTCCTATAAAAAACCCGCTGTGTCCCCCGCTGTGTCCCACTGT
>NW_012289091.1:0-2128 GCF_000151885.1 Dipodomys ordii | reverse complement strand
TGTCCCGTTGTGTCCCCCGCTGTGTCCGGCTGTGTCTGCTGTGTCCCCGCTGTCCCCCTCTGTGTCCCCCGCTGTGTCCCACTGTGTTCCCCACTGTGTCCCGCTGTGTCCCCCGCTGTGTCCCGCTGTGTCCCCCTCTGTGTCCCGCTCTGTCCCCGATGTGTCCCCTGCTGTGTCCCCCGCTGTGTCCCGCTGTGTCCACTGCTGTGTCCCCTCTGTGTCCCGCTTTTTCCCCCGCTGTGTCCCGCTGTGTCCTCGCTGTTTCCCACGCTGTGTTCCGCAGGGTCCTCGCTGTGTCCTCCGATGTGTCCCGTTGTGTCCCCAGCTGTTTACCCCGCTGTGTCCAGCTGTGTCCCCACTGTATCGACGCTGTGTCCCGATTTGTCCGGCTGTGTCCCCGCTGTATTGACGCTGTGTCCCGCTGGGTCCCGCTGTGTCCCCCTTGTGTCCCCTGCTGTGTCCCCCTCTGTGTCCCGCTGTGTCCTCACTGTGTCCCACGCTGTGTCCCGCTGTGTACCCGCTTGTCCCCCACTGTGTCCCTCTGTGTCCCGCTGTGTACCCTGCTGTGTCCCACTATGTTCCAGCAGTGTCCCCGCTGTGTCCCGCTTTGTCCCGCTGTGTCCCCCGGTGAGTCCCCGCTGTGTCTTCGCTGTGTCCCGCTGTGTCCTCGCTGTGTCCCCTGCTGTGTCCCGTTGTGTCCCCAGCTGCGTACCCCGCTGTGTCCCGCTGTGTCCCCGCTGTATCGACGCTGTGTCCCGCTGGGTCCCGCTGTGTCCTCGCTGTGTCCCAAGCTGTGTCCCGCTGTGTTCCCCGCTGTGTCCCGCTGTGTCCCCTGCTGTGTCCCGCTATGTTCCCGCAGTGTCCCCGCTGTGTCCCGCTGTGTCCCGCTGTGTCCCCCGGTGAGTCCCCGCTGTGTCCCACGCTGTGTTACGCTGTGTCCTTGCTGTGTCCCCTGCTGTGTCCCGTTGTGTCCCCAGCTGTGTACCCCGCTGTGTCCCGCTGTGTCCCCGCTGTATCGACGCTGTGTCCCGCTGGGTCCCGCTGTGTCCTCTCTCTGTCCCCCGCTGTATCCCACTGTGTCCTCGCTGTGTCCCCAGATGTGTCCCGTTGTGTCCCCAGCTGTGTACACTGCTGTGTCCAGCTGTGTCCCCGCTGTATTGACGCTGTGTCCTGCTGGGTCCCGCTGTGTCCACGCTGTGTTCCCCGCTCTGTCCCGCTGTGTACCCCTCTGTGTCCCCCTCTGTGTCCGGCTGTGTCCCCGCTGTGTCCCACTGTGTCCCACTGTGTCCCATGGTGTCCCAGTTTGTCCCCCGCTGTTTCCCCTGGTGAGTCCCCGCTGTGTCCCGCTGTGTCCCCCACTGTGTCCCGCTGTGTCTATTGCTGTGTCCCCACTGTGTCCCGCTGTGTCCTCACTGTATCCCACGCTGTGCGCCGCTGGGTCCTCGCTGTGTCCCCCGATGTGTCCCGTTGTGTCCCCACCTATGTCCCCAGCTGTGTCCCGCTGTGTCCCCGCTGTATCGACGCTGTGTTCCACTGGGTGCTGCTGTGTCCTCGCTGTGTTCCCCTTGTGTCCCGCTGTGTACACTTCTGTTTCCCCCTCTGTGTCCTCCCTGTGTCCCCCGCTGTGTCCCGCTCTGTCCCCCGCTATATCCCGCTGTGTCCCCGCTGTGTCCCGCTGTGTCCCCGCTGTGTCCCGCTTTGTCCCCCGCTGTGTCTCCCACTGAGTCCCCACTGTGGCCCTGCTGTGTCCCGCTGTGTCCCCTGGTGAGTCCCCGCTGTGTCCTCGCTGTGTCCTCGCTGTGTCCCCGCTGTGTCCCGCTTTGTCCCCCGCTGTGTCTCCCACTGAGTCCCCACTGTGTCCCTGCTGTGTCCCGCTGTGTCCTCCCTGTGTCCCCACTCTGTCCAGCTCTGTCCCCCGCTATGTCTCGCTGTGTCCCCGCTGTGACCCGCTGTGTCCTCCCTGTGTCCCTCGCTGTGTTCCGCACTGTCCTCCGCTGTCTCCCTCTGTGTCCCGCTGTGTCCCCCACTGTATCGACGCTGTGTCCTGCTGGGTCCCGCAGGGTCCTTGCTGTGTTCCCCGCTGTGTCCCGCTGTGTCCCATGCTGTGTGCCCCGCTGTGTCCTGCAGT
>NW_012289090.1:0-2736 GCF_000151885.1 Dipodomys ordii | reverse complement strand
GGGGCGACACAGAGGGACACAGCGGGACACAGAGGGACAGAGCGGTGGGACACAGTGGGAGACACAGCGGTAAACAGCGGGGGACACAGCGGGACTCAGCTGGGGACACATCAAAGGACACAGCGGGTGACACAGTGGGGAAAACAGCGGGAAACAGTGGGGGACACAGCGAGGACACAGCAGGACACAGCGGGAGACACAGCAGGACACAGCGGGATACACAGAGGCAGACACAGCGGTACACATCGGGACACAGCGGAGACACAGCGAGACACAGCGGGACACAGCAGGACACAGCGGGGACACAGCGGGAATACAGCAGGACACAGCGGAACCCAGCGGAGACACAGCGGGGACACAGCAGGACACAGCGGGGGACACAGAGGTGGACACAGCAGAACACAGCGGGACACAGCGAGACACAGCGGGACACAGAGGGGACACAGCGAGGACACAGTGGGACACAGCGGGGAACACAGCGGGGGACACAGCGGGACACAGCGGGACACAGCGGGGGACACAGCATGGACACAGCAAGTCACAGCGGGGAAATAGTGGGGGACAGAGCGGGGGACACATCAGGATACATAAGGACACAGCGAGGACACAGCGGGACACAGGATGACACAGCGGGGACACAGCGGGGAAACAGAGGGGGACACAGTGGGACACTGCGGGGACACAGAGGAGCTTAGCGGTTACACAGTGAGGACACACCAGGGACACAGCGGGACACAGCGGGGACAAAACGGGGACACAGCGGGACACAGCGGGACACAGCGGGGAAACAGCGGGGACACAGTGGGACACAGCGGGGGACACAGCAGGAGACACAGCGGGGGACAGCGGGGACACAGAGGGACACAGAAGGATACAGCGGGGACACAACAAGGACACAACGGGACACAGCGGGACACAGAGGGGGACACAGCAGGGGACACAGGGGGACACAGCGGGGGACACAGCGGGACACAGCGGGACACAGCGGGGACAAAGCGGGGGACAAAGCGGGGACACAGCGGAACACAGCGGGAAAAACGGGACACAGCTGGACACAGCGGGGACACAGCAGGGGACACAGCGGGGGAAAGCGGGGACACAGCCGCACACAGCAGGACACAGCGGGAAACAGCGGGGACACAGCGAGGACACAGTGGGACACAGCGGGACACAGAGGGGACACAGCGGGGGACAGCAGGGAGACACAGCGGGGACACAGAGGGGACACAGCGGAACACAGTGGGGACACAGCGGGGGACAGCAGGGGGACACAGCGGGGACACAGCGGGGACACATCGGTACACAGCGGGACACAGCGGGTACACAACAGGACACAGGGGGACACAGTGGGAAACACAACGGGACACAGCGGGGGCACAATGGGACACAGCGGGGACACAGCAGGGGACACAGCAGGACACAGAGGGGAACAAATGGGGCACACAGTCGGACACAGCAGGGGGCACAGGGGAACAAAGCGGGACACAGTGGGGACAGAGTGGGACACAGCGGGGAAACAGCGTGGGACACAGCGGGGACACAGCGGGGACAGAGTGGGACAAAGCGGAGACACAGCGGGGAACACAGCTGGGACACAGCAGGGACACAGCGGGACACACCGAGGACACAGCGGGGACACAGCGGGACACAGCAGCGACACAGCGGAACACAGCGGGGGACACAGCGGGACACAGCCTGGGACAGAGCGGGACACAGCGTGGACACAGCGGGACACATCGAAGACACAGCGGGGGACAGAGGGGACACACTGGTGGACAACGGGGACACAGCAGGACAGCGTGGGGGTCAGAGTGGGAAACTGCGGAGACACAGGGGGACACAGGGGGCGACACAGGGGGACAAAGCGGGACACAGCGGGACAGAGCGGGGACAGAGCAGGGAAAAAGCGGGGGACACAATGGGGGACACAGCGGTAAACAGCGGGGGACACAGCGGGACTCAGCTGGGGACACATCAAAGGACACAGCGGGTGACACAGCGGGGAAAACAGCAGGACACAGCGGGGACAGAGCAGGATAGAGCGGGGTACACAGCGGGACACAGCGGGGGACAGCCGGGACACAGCCATACACAGCAGGACACAGCGGGAAACAGCGGGGACACAGCGAGGACACAGTGGGACACAGCGGGACACAGCGGGGGACAAAGCGGAACACAGTGGAGACAGAGTGGGACACAGCGGGGACACAGCGGGGACACAGTGGGGGACGCAGCAGGGACACAGCGGGGACACAGCGGGACACAGCGGGGACACAGCGGGACACAGCAGCGACACAGCGGAACACAGCGGGGGACACAGTGGGACACAGCCTGGGACAGAGCGGGACACAGCGTGGACACACCGGGACACAGCGAGACACAGCAGTGACAAAGAGGCGACACAGCGGGACACATCGGGACACAGCGGGACACAGTGGGGACACAGCGGGGGACAGAGGGTACACACCGGTGGACAACGGGGACACAGCAGGACAGCGCGGGGGTCAGAGTTGGAAACAGCGGAGACACAGGGGGACACAGGGGGCGACACAGAGGGACACATCGGGAAACAGCGGGACAGAGCGGGGACACAGCGGGACACAGCGGGGGACAAAGCGGAACACAGTGGGGACAGAGTGGGACACAGCGGGGACACAGTGGGGGACGCAGCAGGGACACAGCGGGGACACAGCGGGACACACCGGAGACACAGCGGGACACAGCAGCGACACAGCG
>NW_012289089.1:0-17117 GCF_000151885.1 Dipodomys ordii | reverse complement strand
GCGGGACACAGTGGGACACAGTGTGGTACACAGCGGGACATAGCGGGTGTATCTACAGCAGGGGCACAGTGGGAAACAGCGGGACACAGCGGGGGACAAAGCGGGACACACCGGGATACAGCGGGACACAGCGGGGGACACAGCGGGGGACACAGAGCCGCACACAGCGGGAGAGAGTGGAACACAGCATGGACACAGCGGGGACACAGCGGGACATCGCGGGGACAAAGCGAGGACAGAGGGGGACACAGAGGTACACAGCGAGGGATACAGCGGGGGACAGTGGGGACAAACCGGGGAACAACGGGGACACAGCGGGACACAACTGGAACACAGCGAGACACAGCGGGACAGAGCAGGACACAGAGGGGAACACAGCGGGGGACACAGCGCGACACAGCTGGGGACACAGCGAGGACACAGCGGGACACAGCGGGGGACACAGCGGGGGACCGCGGGAACACACATGCAAACAGCGGGGACACAACGGGACACAGCGGTGGACATCGGGACACAACGGGACACAGCGGGGACACAGCATGGACACAGCGGGTCACAGCCTGTACATAATGGGGGACACAGCAAGGACACAGCGGGACACAGAGGGATACACAGAGAGGACACATTGTGACACATGGGGACACAGCGGGACACAGCGGGGGACACAGAAAGGACACAGCGGAACACAAATGGGGACACAGCAAGGACACAGCAGGACACAGCGGGAAAGAGCGGGACACAGCGGGGGACACAGCCGGGGACACAGCAGGACACAGCGGGGACACAGCGGGGGACACAACAGGGACACAGCGGGTCACAGCGGGGACACAGGGTGGGACACAGCAAGGACACAGCGGGACAAAAATGGGGACACAGCAAGGACACAGCGGGAAAGAGCGGGACACAGCGGGGGACACAGCCGGGGACACAGCGGGACACAGCGGGGGACACAGCAGGGACACATCGGGTCACATCGGGGACACAGTTGGGGACACAGCAAGGACACAGCGGGACACAGAGGGATACACAGCGAGGACACAGCGTGACACATGGGGACACAGCGGGACACAGCGGGGGACCCAGCGAGGACACAGCGGGACACAAATTGGGACACAGCAAGGACACAGCAGCACACAGCGTGGAAGAGCGGGACACAGCAGGGGACAAAGCCGGGGACACAGCGGGACACAGCAGGGGACACAGCAGGAACACAGCGGGACACAGTGGGGACAAAGCAGGACACAGCGGGACACATCGGGTGACACAGCAGGACACTGCGGGGTACACAGCGGGACAAAGCGGGACACAAAGGGACACAGCAAGGACACAGCGGGCCACACAGCAGGGACACATAATGTCTCAGCGGGGACACAGTGGGGGACACAGCAAGGACACAGCGGGACACAGAGGGATACACAGCGAGGACACAGTGTGACACATGGGGACACAGCAGGACCCAGTGGGGGACACAGCGAGGACACAGAGGGACACAAATTGGGACACAGCAAGGACACCGCAGGACACAGCGTGAAAGAGCGGGACACAGCGGGCGACACAGCCGGGGACACAGCCCGACACAGCAGGGAACACAGCGGGGACACAGCGGAACACAGTGGGGACACAGCGGGACACAGCAGGACACATCGGACGACACAGCAGGACACTGCGGGGTACACAGCGGGACACAGCGGGACACAAAGGGACACAAAGGGACACAGCGGGGGACACAGCGGGACACAAAGGGGGACACAGCGTTACACAGCGGGGACACAGCGGGACACAGCGGAGACACAGCAGGGGACACAGCAGGACACAGAGGGGAACAAAGGGGGCACACAGCGGGACACAGTGGGACACAGGGGGCTACACAGCGGGACACAGCAGGGACACAGCAGGGGCACAGTGGGAAACAGCGGGAAAGAGCGGGGGACAAAGCAGGACACACTGGGATACAGTGGGACACAGCTGGGGACACAGCAGGGGACACAGAGCCGCACACAGCAGGAGAGAGTGGAACACAGCAGGGACACAGCGAGGACACAGCGGTACATCGCGGGGACAAAGCGAGGACAGAGCGGGACACAGAGGTACACAGCGAGGGACACAGTGGAGGACATTGTGGACAAACCGGGGAACAACGGGGACACAGCAGGACACAGCTGGAACACAGCGAGGACACAGCGGGACACAGCGGGGACACAGCGAGTACACAGCGGGACACAGCCGGACACAGCAGGACACAGAGGGGAACACAGCGGGGGATACAGCGGGACACAGCGGGACACAGCGGGGTACACAGTGGGACACATCGGGGATACAGCAGGGACACAGCGGGACACAGCGGGGGACAGAACAGGATATAGCGTGGGACACAGCGAGACACAGCGGGGACACAGCGGGACAGAGCGGGGAACACAGCGGTATATAGCAGGGGACACAACGAGGACAAAGCGGGACACAGAGGGACACAGCGGGGGACTCAGCAAGGCCACAGCGGCACACAGCGGGACACAGCAGCGGACACAGAAGGGGACACAGCGGGACACAGGGGGACACAGCGGGAGACACAGCGAGACACAAAGGGGGACCCAGCGTTACACAGCGGGGACACAGTGGGACGCAGCGGGGACACAGCAAGGGACACAGCAGGACACAGAGGGGAACAAAGGGGGCACACAGAGGGACACAATAGGGGACACAGAGGGATAAAGCGGGACACAGTGGGGACAGAGTGGGACACAGCAGGGACACAGCGGGGGACAGCGAGACACAGCAGTGACAAAGCGGCGACACAGCGGGACACATCGGGACACAGCGGGGACACAGCGGGGGACAGAGGGGACACACCGGTGGACAACGGGGACACAGCAGGACAACGCGTGGGTCACAGTGGGAAACAGCGGGGACACAGATGGACACAGCGGGACACAGAGGGACAGAGAGGGGACAAAGCGGGGGACACAGCGGGACTCAGCTGGGGACACATTAAAGGACACAGTGGGTGACACAGCGGGGGAAACAGCGGGAAACAGCGGGGGACACAGCGAGGACACAGCAGGACACAGCGGGGTACACAGAGGCAGACAGAGCGGTACACATCGGGACACAGCGGGGACACAGCGGGACACAGCGGGACACAGCGGGAAACACAACCGGACACAGCGGGGGACACAGCAGGACACAGCGAGGGACACAGAGGCAGACACAGCGGTACACATCGGACACAGCGGGGGACACAGCCGGGGACACAGCGGGACGCAGTAGGGGACACAGCGGGGACACAGCGAGACACAGTGGGGACACAGCGGGACACATCGGGCGACACAGCAGGACACTGCGGGGTACACAGCGGGACACATCGGGACACAAAGCGACACAGCAGGGACACAGCGGGGGACACAGCGGGACACACAGTGGGACACAGCGTTACACAGCGGGGACACAGCGGGACACAGCGGGGACACAGCAGGGGACACAGCAGGACACAGAGGGGAACAAAGGGGGCACACAGCGGGACACAGTGGGACACAGCGGGGTACACAGCGGGACACAGCGGGGACACAGCAGGTGCACAGTGGGAAAGAGCGGGACACAGTGGGGGACAAAGCAGGACACACCGGGATACAGCTGGACACATCGGGGGACTCAGCAGGGGACACAGAGCCGCACACAACGGGAGAGAGTGGAACACAGCAGGGACACAGCGGGGACACAGCGGGACATCGCGGGGACAAAGCGAGTACAGAGTGGGACACAGAGGTACACAGCGAGGGACACAGCGGGGGACAGTGGGGACAAACCGGGGAACAACGGGGACACAGCAGGACACAGCGGGGGACAGAGCAGGATATAGCGGGAGACACAGCGGGGACACAGCGGGACAGAGCGGGGAACACAGCAGGATATAGCAGGGGACACAAGGAGGACAAAGCGGGACACAGAGGGACACAGCAGGGGACACAGCAAGGCCACAGCGGGACACAACGGGACACAGCGGGGGACACAGCAGGGGACACAGCAAGACACAGGGGGGCACAGCGGGACACAGCGGGGGACAGAGGGAACACACCGGTGGACAACGGGGACACAGCAGTACAGCGCAGGGGTCACAGTGGGAAACAGCGGAGACACAGGGGGACACAGGGGGCGACACAGAGGGACACAGCGGGACACAGCGGGACACAGCGGGGACACAGCGGGGACAAAGCGGGGGACACAGTGGGGGACACAGCGGTATACAACGGGGGACACAGCAGAACTCAGCTGGGGACACATCAAAGGAAACAGCGGGTGACACAGCGGGGGAAACAGCGGGAAACAGCGGGGGACACAGCAGGACACAGCGGAAGACACAGCGGGACACAGCCGGGACACAGCGGGGACACAGCGAGTCACAGCGGGACCCAGCGGGGACCCAGCGGGGACACAGCGGGACACAGCGGGGACACAGAGGCGGACACAGCAGAACACAGCGGGACACAGCGCGACACAGCGGGACACAGCGGAGACACAGCGAGGACACAGTGGGACACAGCGGGGAACACAGCGGGGGACACAGCGGGACACAGCGGGACACAGCGGGGCACACAGCATGGACACAGCAAGTCACAGCGGGGAAATAGTGGGGGACACAGCGGGGGACACAGCAGGATACAGAAGGACACAGCGAGGACACAGTGGGACACAGGAGGACACAGCGGGGACACAGCGGGGAAACAGCGGGGGACACAGCGGGACACTGCGGGGACACAGAGGGGCTTAGCGGTTACACAGTGAGGACACACCAGGGACACAGCGGGACACAGAGGCGACACAGCGGGGACACAGCGGGACACAGCGGGGACACAGCGGGGACACAGCGAGACACATCGGGGGACACAGCAGGGGACAAAGCGGGGGACAGCGGGGACACAGAGGGACACAGCAGGACAAAGCGGGGACACAGCAAGGACACAACGGAACACAGCGGGACACAGCGGGGGACACAGTAGGGGACACAGCGGGGGACACAGCAGGGAAAAAGCGGGGGACAAAGCGGGGACACAGCGGGACAAAACGGGACACAGCTGGACACAGCGGGGACACAGCAGGATACACAGCGGGGGACAGCAGGGACACAGCCGGACACAGCAGGACACAACGGGAAAAAGCGGGGACACAGCAAGGACACAGCGGGACACAGTGGGACACAGAGGGGACACAGCGGGGGACAGCAGGAAACAGCGGGGACACAGCGGGGACACAGCGGAACAGAGTGGGGACACAGCGGGGGACGGCAGGGAGACACAGCGGGGACACAGCGGGGACACATCGGTACACAGCGGGACACAGGGGGTACAAAGCAGGACACAGCAGGAAATACAACCGGACACAAGGGTGACACAGCGGGACACAGCGGGGGACACAGCAGGACAAAGCGGGACACAGTGGGGACAGAGTGGGACACAGGCGGGACACAGCGGGGGATACAGAGGGAAAAAACAGGGGGGACAGAGTGGGACACAGCGGGGACACAGCGTGGGACACAGCGGGGACACAGCGGGGACACAGCGGGACACACCGGAGACACAGCTGTGACACAGCGGGACACAGCAGCGACACAGCGGAACACAGCAGGGGACACAGCGGGACACAGCGTGGAACAGAGCGGGACACAACGTGGACACAGCGGGACACATCGAGACACAGCAGTGACAAAGCGGCGACACAGCGGGACACATCGGGACACAGCGGGGACACAGCGGGGGACAGAGGGGACACACCGGTGGACAACGGGGACACAGCAGGACAGCGCGAAGGTCAGAGAAGGTCAGAGTGGGAAACAGCGGAGACACAGGGGGACACAGGGGGCGACACAGAGGGACACAGCGGGACACAGCGAGACACAGCGGGGACACAGCGGGGACAAAGCGGGGGACACAGTGGGGGACACAGCAGTAAACAGCGGGGGACACAGCGGGACTCAGCTGGGGACACATCAAAGGACACAGCAGGTGACACAGCGGGGAAAACAGCGGGAAACAGTGGGGGACACAGCGGGGACAAAGCAGGACACAGCGGGAGACACAGCAGGACACAGCGGGATACACAGAGGCAGACACAGCGGTACACATAGGGACACAGCGGTGACACAGCGGGACACAGCGGGGACACAGCAGGACACAGCGGGGACACAGCAGGGACAAAGAGAGACACAGCAGAACCCAGAGGAGACACAGCGGGGACACAGCAGGACACAGCGGGGGACACAGAGGCGGACACAGCAGAACACAGCGGGACACAGCGAGACACAGCGGGACACAGCGGGGACACAGCGAGGACACAGTGGGACACAGCGGGGAACACAGCAGGGGACACAGCGGGACACAGCGGAACACAGCGGGGGACACAGAATTGACACAGCAAGTCACAGCGGGGAAATAGTGGGGGACACAGTGGGGAACACATCAGGATACAGAAGGACACAGCGAGGACAAAGCGGGACACAGGAGGACACAGCGGGGACACAGCAGGGAAACAGCGGGGGACACAGTGGGACACTGCGGGGACACAGAGGGGCTTAGCGGTTACACAGTGAGGACACACCAGGGACACAGGGGGACACAGAGGGGACACAGCGGGGACAGAGCGGGACACAGCGGGACCCAGCCGGGAAACAGCGGGGACACAGCGGGACAAAGCGGTGGACACAGCAGGGGACACAGCGGGGGACAGCAGGGACAAAGAAGGACACAGCAGGACACAGCGGGGACACAGCAAGGACACAACGGGACACAGCGGGACACAGCGGGAGACACAGCAGGGGACACAGGGGGACAAAACGTGGGACACAGCGGGACACAGCGGAACACAGCGGGGATAAAGCGGGGGACAAAGCGGGGACACAGCGGGACACAGTGGGACAAACGGGACACAGCTGGACACAGCGGGGACACAGCAGGGGACACAGCAGGGGACAGCGGGGACACAGCCGGACACAGCAGGACACAGCGGGAAACAGCGGATACACAGCGAGGACACAGAGGGACACAGAGGGGAACAGCAGGGAGACATAGCGGGGACACAGCGGGGACACAGCGGAACACTGTGGGGACACAGCGGGGGTCAGCAGGGAGACACCGCGGGGACACAGCGGGGACACATCGGTACACACCGGGACACAGCGGGTACAAAACAGGACACAGGGGGACACAGCGGGAAACACAACGGGACACAGCGGGGGCACAGCGGGACACAGCGGGGACACAGCAGGGGACACAGCAGGACACAGAGGGGAACAAATGGGGCACACAGTGGGACACAGCGGGGGACACAGCGGAACAAAGCGGGACACAGTGGGGACAGAGTGGGACACAGCAGGGAAACAGCGGGGGACACAGCGGGGACACAGCGGGGACAGAGTGGGACAAAGCGGGGACACAGCGGGGAACACAGCTGGGACACAGCAGGGACACCGCGGGACACACCAAGGACACAGCGGGGACACAGCGGGACACAGCAGCGACACAGCGGAACACAGCGGGGGACACAGCGGGACACAGCCTGGGACAGAGCGGGACACAGCGTGGACACAGCGGGACACAGCAGAGACACAGCGGGGGACAGAGGGGACACACTGGTGGACAACGGGGACACAGCAGGACAGCGTGGGGGTCACAGTGGGAAACAGCGGAGACACAGGGGGACACAGGGGGCGACACAGAGGGACACAGCGGGACACAGCGGGACAGAGCGGGGACACAGCGGGGACAAAGCGGGGGACAAAATGGGGGACAGAGCGGTAAACAGCAGGGGACACAGCGGGACTCAGCTGGGGACACATCAAAGGACACAGCGGGTGACACAGCGGGGAAAACAGCGGGACACAGCAGGGGACAGAGCAGGATAGAGCAGGGTACACAGCGGGACACAGCGGGGGACAGCGGGGACACAGCCGTACACAGCAGGACACAGCGGGAAACAGCGGGGACACAGCGAGGAAACAGTGGGACACAGCGGGACACAGCGGGGGACAAAGCGGAACACAGTGGGGACAGAGTGGGACACAGCGGGGACACAGTGGGGGACGCAGCAGGGACACAGCGGGGACACAGCGGGACAAAACGGGACACAGCGGGGACACAGCGGGACACAGCAGCGACACAGCGGAACACAGCGGGGGACACAGCGGGACACAGCCTGGGACAGAGCGGGACACAGCGTGGACACAGCGGGACACAGCGAGACACAGCAGTGACAAAGCGGCGACACAGCGGGACACATCGGGACACAGCGGGACACAGTGGCGACACAGCGGGGGACAGAGGGTACACACCGGTGGACAACGGGGACACAGCAGGACAGCGCGGGGGTCAGAGTGGGAAACAGCGGAGACACAGGGGGACACAGGGGGCGACACAGAGGGACACAGCGGGACACAGCGGGGACACAGCGGGGACAAAGCGGGGGACACAGTGGGGGACACAGCGGTAAACAGCGGGGGACACAGCGGGACACAGCGGGGAAACCGAGGGACTCAGCGGTTACACAGCGAGGACACACCAGGGACACAGCGGGACACAGTGGAGAGAAAGCGGTGACACAGTGAGACCCAGCGAGGACACAGCGGGACACAGCGGAGGACACAGCGGGGGACAGCGGTGACACACCGGCAGACAGCGGGGACACAGCAGGACACAGCGGGACACAGCAGGGGACACAGCGGGACACAGTGGGGGACACAGCAGGGGACACAGCGGGACACAGGTGGGGACACAGTGAGGACACAGCGGGACACAGCTGGGGACAAATCGGGGACAGTGGGGACACACATGCAGACAGCTGGGACACACCGAGGACACAGTGGGACACAGCGGGACACAGAGGGGAAACAGCGGGGGACAGCAGGGAGACACAGCGGGGACACAGCGGGGACACAGCGGAACACAGTGGGGACACAGCGGGGGACAGCAGGGAGACACAGCGGGGACACAGCGGGGGACACAGCTGGGGACACAGCGGGACACAGCAGGGGACACAGCAGGGACACAGCGGGACACAGCGGGACACAGCGGCGCACATCGGGCAACACAGCAGGACACTGCGGGTACACAGCGGGACACAGCGGGACACAAAGGGACACAGCAGGGACACAGCGGGGGACACAGCGGGACACAAAGGGACCCAGCGGGGACACAGCGGAGAAACAGCGGGGGACACAGTGGGACACTGCGGGGACACAGAGGGGCTTAGCGATTACACAGTGAGGACACACCAGGGACAAAGCGGGACACAGCGGGGACACAGCGGGGACACAGCGGGACACAGCGGGACACAGCGGGGACACAGCGGGGACACAGTGGGACAAAGCGCGGGACAAAGCAGGGGACACAGATGGGGACAGCAGGGACACAGAGGGACACAGCAGGACACAGCGGGGACACAGCAAGGACACAACGGGACACAGCGGGAAACAGCGGGGGACACAGTAGGGGACACAGCGGGACACAGCAGGGGACACAGTGGGACACAGCGGGGACAAAGCGGGGGACAAAGCGGGGACACAGCGGGACAAAACGGGACACAGCTGGACACAGCGGGGACACAGCAGGGGACACAGCGGGGGAGAGCAGGGAGACACAGCGGAGACACAGCGGGGACACAGCAGAACACAGTGGGGACACAGCTGGGGACACAGAGGGACACAGCAGGGGACACAGCGGGGACACAGCGGGACACAGTGGGGACACAGCGGGACACAGCGGGACACATCGGGCAACACAGCAGGACACAGCGGGTACACAGCGGGACACAAAGGGACACAGCAGGGACAAAGCGGAACACAAAGGGGGACACAGCGTTACACAGCGGGGCACAGCGGGACAGGCAGCGACACAGCAGGGGACACAGCAGGACACAGAGGGGAACAAAGGGGGCACACAGAGGGACACAGTGGGACACAGTGTGGTACACAGCGGGACACAGCGGGGACACAGCGGGACACAGCAGCGACACAGCGGAACACAGCGGGGGACACAGCGGGACACAGCCTGGGACAGAGCGGGACACAGCGTGGACACAGCGGGACACAGCGAGACACAGCAGTGACAAAGCGGCCACACAGTGGGACACAGCGGGACTCAGCGGGACACAGCGGGGGACAGAGGGGACACACCGGTGGACAACGGGGACACAGCAGGACAGCGCGGGGGTCACAGTGGGAAACAGCGGGGACACAGATGGACACAGCGGGACACAGCGGGACAGAGCGGGGACACAGCGGGGACAAAGCGGGGGACACAGTGGGGGACACAACGGTAAACAGCGGGGGACACAGCGGGACTGAGCTGGGGACACATTAAAGGAAACAGTGGGTGACACAGCGGGTGACACAGCGGGAAACAGCGGGGGACACAGCAAGGACACAGCAGGACACAGCGGGGTACACAGAGGAAGACACAGCGGTACACATCGGGACACAGCGGGTACACAGCGGGTCACAGCGGGACAGAGCGGGGACACAGCAGGACACAGCGTGACACAGCGGGAAACACAACCGGACTCAGTGGGGGACACAGCAGGACACAGCGGGGGACACAGCAGGACAAAGCTGGACACAGTGGGGAAAGAGTGGGACACAGCAGGGACACAGCGGCGGACACAGCGGGGACAGAGTGGGACACAGCGGGGACACAGTGGGGGACAGTGGGGAGACACAGGGGGGACACAGCGGGGGACAGCAGTGAAACACAGGGGGACACAGTGGGGACACATCGGTACACAGCGGGACACAGGGGGTACACAGAGAGGACACAGCGGGACACAAATGGGGACACAGCAAGGACACAGCGGGACACAGCAGGAAAGAACGGGACACAGCGGGGGACACAGCCGGGGACACAGCGGGACACAGCGGGGGACACACCAGGGACATATCGGGTCACAGTGGGGACACAGTTGGGGACACAGCAAGGACACAGCGGGACACAGAGGGATATACAGCGAGGACACAGCGTGACACATGGGGACACAGCGGGACCCAGCGGGGGACCCAGCGAGGACACAGCGGGACACAAATGGGGACACAGCAAGGACACAGCAGGACACAGCGTGAAAGAGCGGGACACAGCGGGGGACACAGCCGGGGACACAGCGGGACGCAGCAGGGGACACAGCGGGACACAGCGGGACACATCGGGCAACACAGCAGGACACTGCGGGGTACACAGCGGGTCACAGCGGGACACAAAGGGACACAGCAGGGACACAGCGGGGGACACAGCGGGACACAAAGTGGGACACAGCGTTACACAGAGGGACACAGCGGTACACAGCATGGACACAGCGGGAAAGAGCGGGGAAACAGGGGGGACAAAGCGGGGGACACAGTGGGGGACACAGCGGTAAACAGCGGGGGACACAGCGGGACTCAGCTGGGGACATATCAAAGGACACAGCGGGTGACACAGCGGGGGAAACAGCTGGAAGCAGCAGGGGACACAGCGAGGACACAGCAGGACACAGTGGGAGACAAAGCGGGACACAGCGGGGACACAGCCGGGACACATCGGAACACAGCGGGACACAGCGGGTACACAGCAGGACACAGTGGGACACAGCGGGAAACACAACGGGACACAGCGGGGGACAAAGCGGTACACAGCGGGGACACAGCAGGGTACACAGCAGGACACAGAGGGGAACCAAGTGGGCACACAGTGGGACACAGCGGGGGACACAGCGGGGACACAGCGGGACACACCGCGGACACAGCGGGGACACTGTGGGACACAGCAGCGACACAGCAGAACACAGCGGGGGACACAGCGGGACACAGCCTGGGAAAGAGCGGGACACAACGTGGACACAGCGGGACACAGTGAGACACAGCAGTGACAAAGCGGCGACACAGCGGGACACATCGGGACACAGCGGGACACAGCGGGGACACAGCGGGGGACAGAGGGGACACACCGGTGGACAACGGGGACACAGCAGGACAGCGCGGGGGTCACAGTGGGAAACAGCGGAGACACAGGGGGACACAGGGAGCGACACAGAGTGACACAGCGGGACACAGCGTGACAGAGCGGGGACACAGCGGGGACAAAGCGGGGGACACAGTGGGGGACACAGCGGTAAACAGCAGGGGACACAGCGGGACTCAGCTGGGGACACATCAAAGGACACAGCGGGTGACACAGCGGAGAAAACAGTGGGACACAGCGGGGAACAGAGCAGGATAGAGCGGGGGACACAGCGGGACACAGCGGGGACACAGCGGGACAGTGTGGGGAACACAGCGGGATATAGCAGTGGACACAAGGAGGACAAAGCGGGACACAGAGGGACACAGCAGGGGACACAGCGGGACATAGCTGGGGACACAGCGAGGACACAGGAGGACACAGCGGGGGACAAAGCGGGGGACAGTGGGGACACACATGCAGACAGCGGGGACACAACGGGACACAGCGGGGGACATCGGGGACACAGCGGGACACAGCGGGTCACAGCGGGGACACATTGGTGGACACAGCGAGGACACAGCGGGACACAGAGGGATAGACAGAGAGGACACAGCGTGACACATGGGGACACAGCGGGACACCGCGGGGGACACAGAGAGGACACAGCGGGACACAAATGGGGACACAGCAAGGACACAGCGGGACACAGAAGGAAAGTGCGGGACACAACGGGGGACACAGCCGGGGTCACAGCGGGACACAGCGAGACACAGCGGGGGACACAACAGGGACACATCGGGTCACAGCGGGGACACAGTGGGGGACACAGCAAGGACACAGCGGGACACAGAGGGATACAAAGCGAGGACACAGCGGGACACAGTGGGACACATCGGGGGACACTGCCGGGTACACAGCGGGACACAGCGGGACACAAAGGGACACAGCAGGGACACAGCGGGGGACACAGTGGGACACAGCTGGGGACAAAGAGGGACACACCGGGACACAGTGGGACACAGCGGGGTACACAGCGGAGGACACAGAGCTGCACACAGCGGGAGAGAGTGGAACACAGCACGGACACAGCAGGGACACAGCGGGACATAGCGGGGACAAAGCGAGGACAGAGCGGGACACAGAGTTACACAGCGAGGGACACAGCGGGGGACAGTGGGGACAAACCGGGGAACAACGGGGACACAGCAGAACACAGCTAGGACACAGCGGGGACACAGCGGGGACACATCAGGGGACACAGTGGGACACAGCAGGGGATACAGTGCGGACACAGAGGGGAGATAGGGGGACACTGCGGGACACAGTGGGACACAGCGGGGACACAGAGGGACATAGCAGTTACACAACGAGGACACACCAGGCACACAGTGGGACACAACGGGGACACAGCTGGAGACACAGTGGGGGACACAGCGGTAAACAGCGGGGGATACAGCGGGATTCATGAGGGTACACAGCAAAGAACACAGCGGGAAACAGCGGGGGACACAGGGGAACACAGCGGGACACAGCCGGACACTGCTGGGGACACAACGGGTGACACAGCGGGGGAAACAGCGGGAAACAGCGGGGGACACAGTGAGGACACAGCAGGACACAGCGGGGGACACAGCAGGACACAGCGGGGTACACAGAGGCAGACACAGTGGTACACATCGGGACACAGCGGGACACAGCGGGACACAGCGGGGAACACAGCGGGACACACAGCGGGACACATCGGGACACAGCGGGGGACACAGCATGGACACAGAGGGTCACAGTGGGGAAATAGTGGGGGACACAGCGGGGGACACAGCAGGATACAGAAGGACACAGCGAGGACACAGCGGGACACAGGAGGACACAGCGGGGACACAGCGGGGACACAGCAGGGGACACAGTGGGACACAGCGGGACACAGAGGGACTCAGCGGTTACACAGCGAGGACACAACAGGGACAGAGCGGGACACCGGAGACAAAGCAGGGACACAGTGAGACACAGCGAGGACACAGCGGGACACAGCGTGGGATACAGCAGGGGACAGCGGTGTCACACCGGTGGACAGCGGGGACACAACGGGACACAGCGGGGGACACAGCAGGACACAGTGGGGGACACAGCGGGGGACACAGTGGGACACAGCGGAGGACACAGCAAGGACACAGCGGGACACAGCGGGGAAACAGCGGGAGACACAGTAGGACACTGCGGGGACACAGAGGGACTTAGCGGTTACACAGTGAGGACACACCAGGGACACAGCGGGACACAGCGGGGACACAGCGGGACACAGCGGGACACAGCGGGGACACAGCGGGACACAGCGGGGGACATAGCAGGGGACACAGCGGGGGACAGCGGGGACACAGAGGGACACAGCAGGACACAGCGGGGACACAGCAAGGACACAACGGGACACAGCGGGACACAGCGGGGGACACAGCAGGGGACACAGCGGGACACAGCGGGGGACACAGCGGGACACAGCGGGGACAAAGCTGGGGACAAAGCGGGGACACCGCAGGACACAGCGGGACAAAACGGGACACAGCTGGACACAGCGGGACACAGCGGGACACAGAGTGGACACAGCGGGAGATGGCAGGGAGACACCGCGGGGACACAGCAGGGACAAATTGGTACACAGCGGGACACAGGGATTACACAGCAGGAAACAGCGGGACACAGCGGGAAACACAACCGGACATAGCGGGGGACACAGCGGGACACAGCGGGGGACACAGCGGGGACACAGCGGGACACAGTAGCGACACAGCGGAACACTGCGGGAAACACAGCAGGACACAGCCTGGGACAGAGCGGGACACAGCCTGGACACAGCGGGACACAGCGAGACACAGCAGTGACAAAGCGGCGACACAGCGGGACACATCGGGACACAGCGGGACACAGCGGTGACACAGCGGGGGACAGAGGGGACACACCTGTGGACAACGGGGACACAGCAGGACAGCGCGGGGGTCACAGTGGGAAACAGCGGAGACACAGGGGGACACATGGGGCGAGACAGAGGGACACAGCGGGACACAGCGGGGACACAGCGGGGACAAAGCAGGGGACACAGTGGGGACACAGCGGTAAACAGCGGGGGACACAGCGGGACTCAGCTGGGGACACATCAAAGGACACAGCGGGTGACACAGCGGGGGAAACAGCGGGGGAAACAGCGGGGGACACAGCGAGGACACAGCAGGACACAGCAGGAGACACAGCGGGACACAGCGGGGACACAGCGGGTACACAGCTAGACACAGCGGGACCCAGCGGGGACACAGCAGGACACAGCGGGGGACACAGAGGCGGACACAGCAGAACACAGCGGGACACAGCGGGGACACAGCGAGGACACAGTGGGACACAGCGGGGAACACAGCGGGGGACACAGCATGGACACAGCAAGTCACAGCGGGGACACAGCGGGACAGAGCGGGGGACACAGCATGGACACAGCAAGTCACAGCGGGGAAATAGTGGGGGACACAGCGGGGGACACAGCGGGATACAGAAGGACACAGCGAGGACATAGCGGGACACAGGAGGACACAGCGGGGACACAGCGGGAAAACAGAGGGGGACACAGTGGGACACTGCGGGGACACAGAGGGGCTTAGCGATTACACAGTGAGGACACACCAGGGACACAGCAGGACCCAGCGGGACCCAGCGGGGACACAGCGGGGACACAGCGGGACAAAGCGGGGGACACAGCAGGGGACACAGCGGGGGACAGCAGGGACACAGAGGGACACAGCAGGACACAGCAAGGGCACAACGGGACACAGCGTGACACAGCGGGGGACACAGTAGGGGACACAGCGGGACACAGCGGGGGACACAGCGGGACACAGTGGGGACACAGCGGGGGACAGAGCGGGGGACAGCAGGGACACAGCCGGACACAGCAGGACACAGCGGGAAACAGCGGGGACACAGCGAGGACACAGTGGGACACAGCGGGACACAGAGGGGACACAGCGGGGGACAGCAGGGAGACACAGCGGGGACACAGCGGGGACACAGCGGAGACACAGTGGGGACACAGCGGGGGACAGCAGGGAGACACAGCGGGGACACAGCGGGGGACATCAGGGAGACACAGCGGGGACACAGCGGAGACACAGCGGAACACAGTGGGGACACAGTGGGGACACAGCGGGACACAGCGGGACACATCGGGCAACACAGCAGGACACTGCGTGGTACACAGCGGGACACAGCGGGACACAAAGGGACATAGCAGGGACACAGCGGGGGATACAGCGGGACACAAAGGGGGACACAGCGTTACACAGCGGGGCACAGCGGGCCACAGCGAGGACACAGCAGGGGACACAGCAGGACACAGAGAGGAACAAAGGGGGCACACAGCGGGACACAGTGGGACACAGTGTGGTACACAGCGGGACACAGCGGGGACACAGCGGGACACAGCCTGGGACAGAGTGGGACACAGCGTGGAGACAGCGGGACACAGCGAGACACAGCAGTGACAAAGCGGCCACACAGCGGGACACAGCGGCACACAGCGGGAAACACAACGGGACACAGCGGGGGACACAGCGGGACACAGCGGGGACACAGTGGGGACACAGCAGGGGACCCAGCAGGACACAGAGGGGAACAAAGGGGGCACACAGTGGGACACAGCTGGGGACACAGCGAGGACACAGTGGGACACAGCGGGGAACACAGCGGGGGAAAGTGGGGACACACATGAAGACAGCGGGGACACAACGGGACACAGCGGGTGACATCGGGGACACAGCGGGACACAGCTGGACACAGCAGGGACACAGCAGGGACACAGCGGGTTACAGCGGGGACACAGTGTGGGACACAGCGAGGACACAGCGGGACACAGAGGGATACACAGAGAGGACACAGCGTGACACATGGGGACACAGCGGGACACAACGGGGGACACAGAGAGGACACAGCGGGACACAAATGGGGACACAGCAAGGACACAGCGGGACACAGAAGGAAAGTGCGGGACACAGCGGGGGACACAGCCGGGGTCACAGCGGGACACAGCGGGACACAGCGGGGGACACAGCAGGGACACATCGGGTCACAGCGGGGACACAGTGGGGGACACAGCAAGGACACAGCGGGACACAGAGGGATACACAGCGAGGACAC
>NW_012289088.1:0-6239 GCF_000151885.1 Dipodomys ordii | reverse complement strand
GGTCACCGGGCTACCACTGGGAAAAAAGGGGCATGACAGGAAATTGGAGAGAGTCAGTGGGGTATCTCCAGATAAGGGTACTCTTAGTCACATTCCAAAAACTCACACTGCCATGGTCAAGATCAAGAAACACACCAACCCGGCCCAGAGGCTTCTCTACATAGTGAGGCAGCAATGGGGAGGTGGTACAAACGGTGTAAAGCGTGTTCTCTTTCACAAAGAAAAGGAGGAGAAGGTCCTCAGATTCAGTGAGGTTGCTCCCTATGGCAGAATCCCTAACAACTCCCAGGGCCCAGGTGAAAGAGTCATACACTCTAATCTCCCAGTAATGTTTCCCAGAGCTGAAGATGTGGCGTCCAAAAGCAGTAAAGTGGAGGGACTCTTCAGAATTCAAAACTGCATCTGGTTGGCTTTGTCTAACATTGCTACCATGATCTTGATTCTGCATAGCTTCAGTGAAGGCAATCTTCACCGGTACTGGTTGAGCCTCTCTATCAGTCCAGGAATGGGAGGGGCACTGAGCTCTGGCCTCAGAGGAAGAGGCAGGAAGAACAAGATTGACTCACAGCTTTCTAGGGTCAACTCTACATCCTGAAGCAGTTCCACATCTGGCTTCTGGTATGTTTGGATGAGCTCCTGATACATAATCCTGAGCTGATGCTTCTTCTGAAGCATTTGGGTTTTCCTTTCTCTGAGTTGCAGTAACATGGTTCTTCCTTCCTTGATCAGTAGCTGGGAATGGTATCTTTCCTCTTCCTGGATACCCAGCTCTAAAAACAGCACTCTATAAACATCCTTAGTCATGCCTCGGAATAGCTTCACATACCAATCCATCAGTTGATGAGTTTCCTCTTCTCCTGTAAATTGTGCTGGTTTTCTTGAGTCTTTTCCCATACAGCATGCATCTGCTTTGAAATCATCTCCCTCTGCTCCTCAGCAGATGGTGTTTGTGAGCCCTGTGCTCCTGAAACTGGGAGAATCTCCTACAGAGCAGGGCCCTGTCTACCTCACAGAACATCTGCTTGGTCTCCCTGTGTGTCCCACACATGTATTCCTCAGAGCTCAGAAAATGCCTGAGGCTGGCTTTTCTGGCAATGGCCACCAGGCTCCACAAAACCACGTTGGTTTTGAGGTCTCTCTGCTGGCAGGGTCCCCTGCACCCAGGGCACCTCTGGCTGGAGTCTGGGTCTCTTCCCAGCAGAGGCAGAGACAAGGTCGTCAAAAACTGTGCCCGCACTCTAGGGTGACTGGCTCTATGAAAGTATTCATACAGATGGCAGAGCTCAGTTCCTTCTGGAAGAACTGGGCAGTGTCGGGGTCCATCATTCCTAGAATCTAATGAGGTACTGGTGGCTCACCCCTAGAAGCCTAGCTACTCAAGAGGTCGAGAGCCAAGGATCAATCTTTGAATCCGCCTCGGCCACAAAAGTTCCCCTGACACAGACTCTTATCTCCAATTAACTACTCCAAAATCAGAAGTGGGCTGTGGCTCAAGTGGTAAAGCACTAGCCTTGACCACAAAGTGGCTGAGCAACACTGCCCTACCACTGGGTTCAATCTCCACAACCGACAAAACACCACCACCACCACCACCACCAAACCAAGGAGAGAAGAATTAAAAGAGGAGTAGATTCTCCCACTCTAATTCTCACCTGGAGTAACCAAGCTACAAATGGCCTCCATCCTGCTGATGTAGGATCTTCAGCAATGCCTGAGTCTCAGACTTCCACTCTGTTTATACTGAAAGAGGGTGGGCTCAGGAAAGGAAGTGTCTGTGATTGGTTGCTTAGGGAAGCTGATTTACATATCAATAGGAGTTAGAATTTACATCCTGCCAACCACACCTTTCACTTCCTCTTTCAAGGACATGCTTCTTACAATTTGGTTAGGTTATTTGAGTTAGGTGCAACTTAGGTTTGTCCAGGATTGGAAAAGTTTATTGTGTTTGTTTTATTTTGTTTTGTTTTGTTTTTTGATTCTGTGTATGTTTTAAAATGGAACTATGCATTTATTACTTTTCCACCTGACTGTAGGCCACATTACTGGCATCATCCACTGTATCTTGTGGGTCTTCAAAAGTAGCTGAGTTTGTATTTCCTAACAGGTGATCATCCTACACTTTTTTTTATTAAGAATTTGTCCGGCCTGATGCTGGGTGGTACTTTACCACTTAAGCCTTGTCCTCTCTGTGTTTGCTTTTGTTTTTGGAATAGAAATTTGTGTTTATTCTTAGGATCTCCAGGACTGAGATTTTCCGATTCACACTTTGCACAAAGCTGAGATTACAAGAATTATCTCTTGCTTGAGTTGTGATCAGGATTAAGTGTGTACACAGACCAGCCCCTTCCAGCTTTCCTATCACCTGCCCCAATCAGACCAGTAATCACCTGACTGTCGATGGTCACCTGACTGTGAGTCAACAAAGATCTTAAGCTCGAAGATCACTTCCTCTCAAGTCTGTTTTCCATACTGACTCATCTTTGCGATGTTGTTGTTCTTGTTGTCTGTCAGTGTTGGACTTGAATTCAGGGTAGATCTGTCCCTGAGCTCTTCTTCCACTCTATTTCTCTTATCTTTATTTTAAATATCATTTATGACTTTTTATTATAAAATGATGTGGTATTCTGATATATAATTTAATAAGTCAATGCCGTTTTTGAGAATGATCTAAAAATTATCATAGACATAAATATACATATATACAGATATATATATATATACATTGGATTTCAAGAGCACATTATTAATATTCAATTCGCTATAAATTTTATCCTATCAGAATATTCTCTTTAGAGTTATAGGTTCTGTAGTGTCCCTGGCATAACTTTTCCCATTTGTGGTTTTGTTACTATAATCAGTCTTGTACATTTCTTGCTGTTGATCCATTAGCTTTGCAAGCATAATCCCCTATCTGAATTACCAGCAGGAAAATAGTAGCCTAACATTTTGTTTGCATCATTGACTCTCAGGCATTGACTCTCAAAGAATCTTTTTTTAATTTTTCTTTTTTTTTAAAGTTTTGTCATTAGTGCTGCGTAACTCTGAGTCTGAGGGAAACCTCAGCTCTTCAGCTCAATGTGAGCCCTCTCCCAGTTGAGCCACAGCACCACTTCCAGTTTTCTAGTGGTTTATTGGAGATGAGTGCCTATGACTTTCCTTCCCAGGCCGGGTTTGAACCGAGATCCTCAGATCTGTTTCCTGAAAAGCTAGGATTACCTGGGAGCACCACCGGTGCTGGCTAAGCATTTTTTTTAATTTTATTTTATTTGTGAACATACTGTACAGAGGGGTTACAATTACATGAGCAGGATAATGCGTACATTTCTTACCAAGCATTGCAGCCTCCTCCTTTGTTTACCCTTCCCATCCCTTCCCAGCCTTCCCCCCTCCCCCCCAGTCACAATCCTTCTCCCCCCTCCCATGTTGTAAAGCTCATTTTGGACATGACAACTTGTACTTTTCATTGTTGCAACATGTCCACCTGTATCCTTAAATGACTTGTTTTTCCCCATCTCTTCCACAAGTTATACTGACATCAAATAAAGTGAAAGCAGGAGTTATACTGTGGGGGAGGGACATACAAAGCAACAAAAAATAATCTTATAAATGCGTTAGAAACACATGCATGAAAGAAAAAAAACATTAAAATACATATCTAAGGATTCATTTTCCTAACATCACATTATCTGACCTGTTCCTCTTGACTCACACATACACTAGATATTGCAAATAAGGGAAACTATGGGGCCTATGGTTCTTTGGGCCTGGCTTACTTCGCTTAATATAATTTTTTTCAAGTCTTTCCATTTCCTAACAAATGGGGAAATGTCATTCTTTCTGATGGAGGCATAGAATTCCATTGTGTATATATACCACATTTTCTTGATCCATTCATCTACTGAGGGGCATCTGGGTTGGTTCCATATCTTAGCTATGGTAAATAATGCTGCAATAAACATAGTTGTGCTGATAGCTTTAGTGTGGTCTTGTTTGTAAACATTTGAGTAAATACCCAAAAGTGGGATTGCTGGGTCATAAGGGAGTTCTATGTGAAGTCTTTTGAGGAACCTCCATACTGCTTTCCAAAGAGGTTGAACAAGTTTACATTCCCACCAATAATGAAGTAAGGTTCCCTTCTGTCCACATCCCCTCCAGCATCTGTTGTTGTTACAGTTCTTGATTTTTGCCATTCTAACTGGAGTGAGGTGGTATCTCAATGTTGCTTTGATTTGCATTTCTTTTATGGCTAGGGATGTTGAACATTTCTTCATGTGTCTATTGGCCATCCTTCTTTCTTCTTCAGAGAAGTTTCTCTTTAAGACTTTCGCCCACTTGTTTATTGGGCAGTTGTTTCTTTGAGGATTTGTTGTTGGGGGATTTAATTTTTTGAGTTCCAAGTATATTTTAGATATGAGACCCTTGTCCGTTGTATGGCTAGTAAAGATCTTCACCCAATCCGTGGGCTTTCTATTGATCTTGCTAGCTATGTCCTTTGCCATGCAGAAGCTCTGCAACTTTATGCAACCCCATTTGTCCAACCTTTCTTTGATTTGTTGTGTTTCCGGGTCTCTATTCAGAAAATTTCGGCCTGAGCCAAGGAGACCTAGGGTTTCTCCTATTCCATCCTGTAATGTTTTTAGAGTGTCTGCTTTGACTTCGAGGTCTTTGATCCATTGGGAGTTGATTCTGGTGCAGGGTGATATATAAGGATCTAGCTTTAGTTTTCTACAAGTAGTTAACCAATTTTGTCAGCACTATTTACTGAAGAGGCTGTCTTTCTTCCATTCTATTGTTTTAGCTCCCTTATCGAAGATTAGATGGGTAAAGGTCTGTAGATTCATTTCTGGGTTTTCAATTCTATTCCATTGGTCCTGAGGTCTGCGCTTATGCCAATACCAAGCTGTTTTGATTACTGTGGCTTTATAGTAGAGTTTGAAATTTGGTATTGATATTCCTCCAGCAGTGTTCTTTCCGTTGAGGAGTGTTTTTGGTATTCGGGGTCTTTTATTGGTCCATATGAATTTTTGGATTGCCTCTTCTGTTTCCTTGAAGAATGAGGTTGGAATTTTGATAGGTATCGTGTTGAATTTGTAGATAGCCTTGGGAAGTACTGCCATTTTCACGATGTTAATCTTTCCAATCCAGGAGCATGGGAGGTCTTGCCATTTTTTAAGTTCTGTGTTGATTTCCTTTTTCAAGATTTTAAAGTTTTCATCATAGAGGCCCTTCACTTCTTTGGTTAAGTTAATTCCTAGGTATTTTATTTTTTGTGGGGCTATAACAAATGGAGTTGCTTTCCTAATTTCAGCCCAATTTTATCATTGTTGGGATACAGAAAAGCCATTGATTTTGGGGGGTTAATTTTTACCATGCTACTTGGCAAAAGTTTTGAATCAGCTTGAGTAATTTGGGAGTGGAGTCTATGGGATTCTTTAAATACAAGATCATGTCGTCTGCAAATAGGGAGAGTTTATTTCTTCTTTCCCTATTTGGATCCCCTTTATGTCTGCATCTTGTCTTATTGCTGTAGCTAGGCATTCTAATACTAGATTGAAAAGGAGTGGCGAGAGTGGGCATCCTTGTCTTGTTCCTGAGTTAAGAGGAAATGGCTTTAGTTTTTCACCATTGAGTATAATGCTGGCTGTAGGTTTGTCATATACAGCCTTTATTGTATTGAGGAATGTTCCATGGATTCATAATTTTTCCAAAACCTTCATCATGAAGGGGTGTTGGATCTTGTCGAATGCTTTTTCTGCATCTATTGAGATAATCATGTGGTTCGTATTCTTGCTCCTGTTGATGTGATGAATAATATTAATTGATTTGCGTATATTGAACCAGCTTTGCATCCCTGAAATGAATCCTGTTTGATCGTGGTGTATGATTTTTTGGATGAAATGTTGAAGGCGATTGGCCAAAATTTTGTTGAGAAGTTTTGCATCAATATTCATCAAAGAGATGGGTCTAAAGTTCTCTTTCTTTGATGAGTCTCTGCCTGGTTTTGGGATGAGGGTTATGATGGCTTCATAGAATGTGTTCGGTAGTGAGCTTTCTCTTTCAATTTCATTGAAGAGTTGGAGGAGTATTGGTGTGAGCTCTGCTTTGAAGGCCTTGTAAAATTCCGCTGTAAAACCATCTGGTCCTGGACTTTTCTTAGCTGGGAGGTCTCTTATTGCTGTTTCTATTTCAATGCTTGATATGGGCCTGTTAAGATAGTTTAACTCATCTTGGTTTAGTTT
>NW_012289087.1:0-1800 GCF_000151885.1 Dipodomys ordii | reverse complement strand
TTCCCCTCCCCCCCCACCCCCCCCGCTCCCGCGAGGACTCGGGCCCAGGCCGCGCGCCGCACGCCCGGCACAGCGTCGGGCCGTCAGGCCGCGAGCCGAGCGGCCCCGCGAGGAGCCGGAGAGCCGAGGGGGCTCGTTCGGTCCGGAGGAGCTCCGAGGCCGCCTCTGCCCCGAGCGTACCTGGCTCCAGGTGATGAACTCATTGGTGTGCGTCTCCTCCACCAGGGTCCACAGCTTGCTGAGGAAAGCCGGCACATTCGAACTGTGCTTCATTGTTACCGAGGAACAGGGATTCCAGATTCTACCCCCGAACGCGGCGGCCGAGAGGATCGGCTGTGGGAGCGGAGGCGGCGGCGGCGGCGGTAGCAATAGCTGCTCCGGAGAACGCCCACCGCGCAGGCGCAGCAGAACCGGGCCCCGCCCCCTCGCCGCCGGGTCGGCGGCGCCGCCAAGCCTGGTAGCCCAGTGATTGCGCCTGACGGACAAGTGTCTGGGCTCCACCCAGGAACGGTCCTTCCGCGCCGCTCCCCCCGCTCTTGACCAATCACAGGCGTCAACCTTCTCAAGTAGAAAAGCGATTGGGTGCTGTTGGCGTAAGAGGGGTGGGAGCAGAAAGAGACGCTGTCTTCTCTTTCGTCTTTTACACGGAAACCTCCGCGGGAGCGGGGGACCTGTGCTCCCGAGACCTAGGAGACGGGGTTTGGTTGGTTCGCGTGGAAACCGCCTCGGGTTTTGGGGAGGTGGGGAGGCGGCTATGCCGAGCCTCGCGGAGCCTGTGGAGACAAAAGTTCGACCTGTGCCAGTCCAGAGCCGGGATACATGACTTGGGCCGGCGGGGGGGGGGGGGGGGGATGGGAGCAGCCTGCGAACAGGACGTGCCAGGTCCCGAGTTGAACCCGATCTAAAATTAACCTTCCCTTTACATTTTCACGGGGAGAAAATGGTTCCTTTGACATGTACTTATCCAAGCTGGTTCAAATAACGGTACTAAACACATAAACTTAGGAAGCATCCTAGGAAACACAATCATGTAATGCTGTGTTAAAGTCAGAACTCGGACATCAGGCACCTGCGCTATCTAGGCCCAGCATAAAGAGTTCGAATCCGGTGCCCTGCATCTTGCATATACATTTTTTCTAATTTGGGGAAGGGGAAGGAAAATAACAAAATGCTGAAACAAGGATGCAGGTTGAGAGTTGGGGAGGTGGGGGAGGGAGGGACGGTAGGGGAAAAACAAAGGAGCCGGTAGCAATGCTCCATAGGAAATGGACTCATTACCTTACTCATGTAACGGGTGACCTCTCTGTACAGTATCTTTACAATAAAAATGTGGGGGAAAAAAGAATTCGTCCAATTGACACTGTTTTGATGAATTACATTGTACCTGCATGTAAGCTACAGATAGGTTGTTAGTAGTAGGGGTGGAAAGTGAACAAGTAGTAAATAGAAATTTAGGCTCAGCTAGTACTCTGTCATTTGGAGCAATTCCTTAATCAGTGACTTTTTTTTTTCCATTTCATTCGTTCGGAATAACAATATCTTATCACCTATTATGAATGGCTTAAACTATGATATCTGTGAAAGTGATTGAAACCTTTTTTAATTTTTACATGTTTTGTATTATATATTACATAGAATATATAAAATTATATGTATTATATACATATAATGTATGTATATTATGTTATTGTATATATACATTATATATGTATACTATATACATATATGAATAATATAGGTAACGTATATAATATATGTAATGTATGTTACATAAAATATACAAAATTAATTTATAATTTT
>NW_012289086.1:0-996 GCF_000151885.1 Dipodomys ordii | reverse complement strand
GGCCCTTAGGTTTCGGATTCTTCAGCTCCCATAAGCAGAAAAAAGCTGGAAGTGGTGCTATAGATTAATTGTAGAGCGCTAGCTTTGAAGTTGAAGGAGATGAGGACAGCATCCAGGCCCAGAGTTCAGGCCCCACAACCATCAAAAAAATAATAATGAAAGAAAACGGAGGAGGAGGAGGAGGAAGCAGTAGCAGCACACAACAATAGAAGATAGAAAATCTCTAGGGAGCATACAGTAAAGAAACATATACACAGGTGCTTGGCACTGATGGCTCACACCTGTAATAGCAGCTACTCAGGAGGCTGAGATCTGATGATCATGGTTCAATGGTGCTATGGCTCAAGTGGTAGAGCACCAGCCTTAACAGAAAAAGCTAAGGGACAGCACCAAGGTCCTGAGTTCAGAACCCAGTGCTGACTCTTTGTCTCTTTGTCTGGCTCTCTGTCTCTTTGTCTCTCTGTTTGTCTGTCTGTCTGTCTGTCTGTCTGTCTCTCTTTCTCTCTCTCACACACACATACACACTCATACAAGGTTTTTTTTTTTTTTTTTTGTCGGTTGTGGGGCTTGAACTCTGGGCCTGGGCACTGTCTCTCAGCTCTTCAGCTCAAGGCGAGCGCTCTACCACTTGAGCTACAGCGCCACTTCCGGTTTTCTGGTGGTTTATTGGAGATAGGAGTCTCACTGTCTCTCCTGCCTGGGCTGGCTTTGAACCGTGATCCTCAGATCTCAGCCTCCTGAGTAGCTAGGATTACAGGCATGAGCCACCAGCGCCCGGCATACAAGGTTATTCTTATCAATAGTAAAAAAAATAAGCATCAAAACTCATGAGAGAAAAAATATTCAATTCTGCTACTGTATTTTTATAGCCCAGAGTTCTCACACAGGTCCTATAAAGTCATGTACAAAGGTATTCATGTAGCATTGTCTTTATTTGTAGAGAGTTGGTAAGTGATTTGTCCATAATTGAGGATGTTTTAGAAAAAATATGGATGG
>NW_012289085.1:0-2175 GCF_000151885.1 Dipodomys ordii | reverse complement strand
GAAAAATGAATTAAGCATAAGAAGCAGTAGCAGAAGGGAGAAGCAGAAAGCAGGAGTAGCAGAAGCAGAAGAAGCAGCAGAAAGGAGAAGCAGAAGCAGAAGATGATGCAGAAGGAGAAGCAGGAGTAGCAGAAGAAGGAGAAGGAGAAGGCGAAAAGAGAAGGATTAGGAGTAGGAGAAGCAATAGGATAAGCAGAAGCAGAAAGAGACGCAGAAGGAGAAGCAGCACGAGAAGTAGGAGAAGCAGGAGAAGCAGAAGCAGGAGAAGCAGAAGAAACAGAAGACGCAGAAGCAGAATGAGAAGCAGAAGGAGAAATTGAAGCAGAAGCAGAAGCAGAAGGAGAAGCAGAAGCAGAAGGAGAAGCAGAAGAAGGAGAAGGAGAAGCAGAAAGAGAAGCACAACGAGAAGCAGGAGAAGCAGAAGCAGGAGAAGCAGAAGCAGAAGAAACATAGGAAGGAGAAGAAGAAGAAGCAGAAGGAAAAGCTGAAACAGAAAGAAAAGCAGAAAGAGAAGCAGGAGAAGCAGAAGAAGCATCAGCAGGAGAACCAGAAGCAGAAGAAGCCGAAGAAGCAGAAGCAGAACCTGAAGCAGAAGGAGAAGCAGAAGAAGCAGAATCTGGAGAAGCAGAAGGAGAAGCAGAAGCAGAAAGAGAAGCAAAAGCAGAAGGAGAAGCAGAAGGGGAAGCAGAAGAAACAGAAGAAGCAGAGGCATTAGCAGAAGAAGCAGAAGATGCAGAAGCAGAAGGAAAAGCAGAAGAATGAGAAGGAGAAGGAGTAGGAGAAACAGAAGGAGAAGCAGAAAGAGAAGCAGAAGGAGCAGGAGAAGGAAAAGCAGCAGGAGAAGCAGAAAGAGCAGAAGAAAGAGAAGCAGGGATGCAGAAACTTGAGAAGCAGAAGCAGAAGAAACACAAGAAGGACAAGAAGCAGAAGGAGAAGCAGAAACAGGAGAAGCAGGAAGAGAAGGAGGGAAAGCAGAAGAAGCAGAAGCAGGAGAAGCAGAAGCATAAGAATGTGAAGAAGCAGAAGGAGAACCTGAAGCAGAAGGAGAAGCAGGAGAAGCAGAAGAAGCAGAATCTGAAGAAGCAGAACGAGAAGCAGAAGCAGAAAGAGAATCAAAAGTAGAAGGAGAAGAAGAAGAAACAGAAGAAGTAGAAGCAGAAGCAGTTGTAGCAGAAGCAGAAGGAAAAGCAGAAGAACAAGAAGGAGAAGGAGAAACAGAAGGACAAACAGAAGGAGAAGCAGAAAGAGACGCAGGTAAAGCAGACGAAGAAGAAGCAAAAGGAGAATCAGAAGGAGAAGCAGAAGAATGAGAAGGAGAAGCAGAAGAAGATGCAGAAGGAGAAGCAGGAGAAGCAGAAGAACCAGAAGCAGGAGGAGAAGCAGGAAAAGCAGAAGAAGCAGAAGCAAAAGGAGAATCAAAAGAAGGAGAAGCAGAAGCATAAGGACAAGCACAAGCAGAAGGAGATGCAGAAGGAGAAGCAGGAGAAGCAGAAGAAGCAGAAGCTGAAGGAGAAGCAGAAGTAGGAGAAGGTGAAGGAGGAGAAGCAGAAGGAGAAGCAGAAGCAGAATGAGAAGCAGAAAGAGAAGCAGGAGAAGGACAAGAAGCAGAAGCAGGAGAAGCCGAAAGAGAAGAAGCAGAAGAAGCAGAAACATTAGCAGAAGGAGAAGCAGAAGCAGAAGGAGAAGCAGCAGAAGAAGTAGAACCAGAAATTCAGGCAGGAGAAACAGAAGAAGCAGAAGCAGAAGCAGAAGGAGAAGCAAAAAGAGAAGCACAAGGAGTAGGAAAAGAAGCAGCAGAAGGAGAAGCAGCAGAAGAAGCAGAAAAACAAGCAGGAGAAGCAGAAGCAGAAAGAGAAGTAGAAGCAGAAGAAGCAGAACCAGAAGAAGAAGCAGTAGAAGCATAGGAAGCAGAAGCATGAGAAACAGAAGCAGAAGAAAAAGAAGAAGCATAAGAAGCAGAAATAGAAGCAGAGGGAGAAACAGAAGAAGGAGAAGGAGCAGCAGAAGGTGAGCAGAAGGAGATGCAGAAGCAGAAAGAGAAGCAGAAACAGAAGGAGAAGAAGAAGGAGAAGTAGGAAAATCAGAAGAAGCAGAAGCAGAAAGAGAAGGAGAAGAAGGAGAAGGAGAAGCAGAAGGAGAAGGACAAGCAGGAGAAGCAGAAGAAGCAGAAGCTGA
>NW_012289084.1:0-6169 GCF_000151885.1 Dipodomys ordii | reverse complement strand
CAAGCAGAAGAGAAGCAGAAAGAGAAGCAGAAAGAGAAGCACAACGAGAAGCAGGAGAAGCAGAAGCAGGAGAAGCAGAAGCAGAAGTAACATAAGAAGGAGAAGAAGCAGAAGCAGAAGGAGAAGCAGAAACAGAAGGAAAAGCAGAAATAGAAGCAGGAGCAGCAGAAGAAGCAGCAGTAGGAGAAGCAGAAGCAGAAGAAGCCGAAGAAACAGCAGCAGAACCTGAAGCATAAGGAGATACAGGAGAAGCAGAAGAAGCAGAATCTGGAGAAGCAGAAGGAGAAGCAGAAGCAGAAAGAGAAGCAAAAGCAGAAGGAGAAGCAGAAGGAGAAGCAGAAGAAACAGAAGAAGCAGAAGCAGTAGCAGAAGATGTAGAAGCAGAAGGAGAAGCAGAAGGAAAAGCAGAAGAACGAGAAGGAGAAGGAGAAGGAGAAGCAGAAGGAGAAGCAGAAAGAGAAGCAGAAGATGGAGCAGGAGAAGGAAAAGCAGCAGGAGAAGCAGAAAGAGAAGCAGAAGGAGAAGCAGGAGATGCAGAAACAGGAGAAGCAGAAGCAGAAGAAACAGGAGAAGGACAAGAAGCAGAAGCAGAAGGAGAAGCAGAAACAGAAGGAGAAGCAGAAAGAGAAGGAGGGAAAGCAGAAGAAGCA
Organism: Dipodomys ordii; assembly: GCF_000151885.1. Taxonomy (NCBI): domain Eukaryota; kingdom Metazoa; phylum Chordata; class Mammalia; order Rodentia; family Heteromyidae; genus Dipodomys; species Dipodomys ordii. The sequence goes on along the minus strand of NW_012289084.1, from coordinate 5,519 downwards.
GAAGCAGGAGAAGCAGAAGCATAAGAATACGAAGAAGCCGAAGCAGAACCTGAAGCAGAAGGAGAAGCAGGAGAAGCAGAAGAAGCAGAATCTGGAGAAGCAGAATGAGACGCAGAAGGAGAAGCAGAAGCAGAAAGAGAATCAAAAGCAGAAGGAGAAGAAGAAGAAACAGAAGAAGTAGAAGCAGTAGCAGGTGTAGCAGAAGCAGAAGGAAAAGCAAAAAAACAGGAAGGAGAAGGAGAAACCGAAGGAGAAGTAGAAGGAGAAGCAGAAAGAGAAGCAGGTAAAGCAGAAGAAGAAGAAGCAGAAGGAGAATCAGAAGGAGAAGCAGAAGAAGGAGAAGGAGAAACAGAAGCAGAAGAAGATGCAGAAGGAGAAGCAGAAGAAGCAGAAGCAGAAGGAGAAGCAGGAGAAGCAGAAGAAGCAGAATCTGGAGAAGCAGAAGGAGAAGCAGAAGCAGAAAGAGAAGCAAAAGCAGAAGGACAAGCAGAAGAAACAGAAGAAGCAGAGGCAGTAGCAGAAGAAGCAGAAGATTCAGAAGCAGAAGGAGAAGCAGAAGGAAAAGCAGAAGAACTAGAAGGAGAAGGAGAAACAGGAGTAGAAGCAGAAAGAGAAGCAGAAGAAGGAGCAGAAGAAGGAAAAGCAGCAGGAGAAACAGAAAGAGCAGCAGAAGGAGAAGCAGGAAATGCAGAAACAGGAGAAGAACAAGCAGAAGAAACAGGAGAAGGACAAGAAGCAGAAGCAGAAGTAGAAGCAGAAAGAGAAGGACGGGAAGCAGAAGAAGCAGAAGCAGGAGAAGCAGAAGCATAAGAATCCGAAGAAGCAGAAGCAGAAACTGAAGCAGAAGGAGAAGCAGGAGAAGCAGAAGAATCAGTATCTGGAGAAGCAGAATGAGAAGCAGAAGGAGAAGCAGAAGCAGAAAGAGAATCAAAAGCAGAAGGAGAAGCAGAAGAAAAAGAAGAAGTAGAAGCAGTAGCAGTTGTAGCAGAAGCAGAAGGAAAAGCCGAAGGAAAAGCAGAAGAACAAGAAGGAGAAGGAGAAACAGAAGGAGAAACAGAAGGAGAAGCAGAAAGAGAAGCAGGTAAAGCAGAAGAAGAAGAAGCAGAAGGAGAATCAGAAGGAGAATCAGAAGGAGAAGCAGAAGAAGGAGAAGGAGAAGCAGAAGCAGAAGATGCAGAAGGAGAAGCAGAAGAAGCAGAAGCAGAAGGAGAAGCAGGAAAAGCAGAAGAAGCAGAAGCAAAAGGAGAAGCAAAAGAAGGAGAAGGAGAAGCAGAGGCAGAAGAAGAAGCATAAGGACAAGCACAAGCAGAAGGAGATGCAGAAGGAGAAGCAGGAGAAGCAGTAGAAGCAGAAGCTGAAGGAGAAGCAGAAGTAGGAGAAGGAGAAGGATGAGAAGCAGAAGCAGAAGGAGAAGCAGAAGCAGAAAGAGAAGCAGGAGGAGGACAAGAAGCAGAAGCAGGAGAAGCCGAAAGAGAAGAAGCAGAAACAGAAGCAGAAGCAGAAGGAGAAGCAGCAGAAGAAGTAGAACAAGAAATTCAGGCAGCAGAAACAGAAGAAGCAGAAGCAGAAGGAGAAGCAAAAAGAGAAGCAGAAGGGGAAGTAGAAAAAACAGCAGAAGAAGCAGAAAAACAAGCAGGAGAAGCAGAAGCACGAAGAGAAGTAGAAGCAGAAGAAGAAGAAGAAGAAGCAGTAGAAGCATAAGAAGCAGAAGCAGGAGAAGCAGAAGCAGAAGAAAAAGAAGAAGCATAAGAAACAGAAGCAGAGGGAGAAACAGAAGAAGGAGAAGGAGCAGCAGAAGGTGAAGCAGAAGGAGATGCAGAAGCAGAAAGAGAAGCAGAAATAGATGGAGAAGAAGAAGGAGAAGATGGAGAATCAGAAGAAGCAGAAGCAGAAAGAGCAGCAGAAGAAGGAGAAGGAGAAGCAGAAGGAGAAGCACAAGCAGGAGAAGCAGAAGAAGCAGAAGCGGGAGAAGCAGAAGAAGAAGAAGAAGAAGAAACAGAAGAAGGAGAAGGAGCAGAAGGAGAAGCAGAAGCAGAAGGAGAAGCAGAAAGAGAAGCAGAAGAAGCAGTACCAGGAGAAGCAGGAGAAACAGAAGCAGAAGAAACAGAAGAAGCCGAAGAATCAGAAGGAGAACCTGAAGCAGAAGGAGAAGCAGAAGCAGCAGAAGCTGGAAAAGCAGAAGCAGAAGAAACCGAACAAGCAGAAGAAGCAGAAGCAGAACGAGAAGCAGAAGAAGAGGGAGAAAGAGAAGGATTAGGAGTAGGAGGAGCAGAAGGAGAATCAGAAGCAGAAAGAGAAGCACAAGGAGAAGCAGAAGGAGAAACAGAAGCAGAAGCAGGAGAAGCAGAAAGAGAAGCACAAGAAGGAGGAATTGAAGGAGGAGAATGAGACGGAGAAGCAGAAGGAGAAGAAGGAGAAGCAGAAGAAGAAGAAGCAGGAGAAGCAGAAACAGAAGAAACAGAAAAAGCAGAAGAAGCAGAAGAATAAGCAGCAGGAGAAGCAGAAGAAGAAGAAGGAGAAGGAGAAAGAGAAGGATTAGGAGTAGGAGAAACAGAAGGATAAGCAGAAGCAGAAAGAGAAGGAGAAAGAGAACCAGGAGAAGCAGAAGAAGCAGAAGCAGGAGAAGCAGAAGCATAAGTAGAAGCAAAAGAAGGAGAAGCAGAAGGAGAAGCAGAATGAGAAACAGAAGGAGAAGCAGGAGAAGCAGAAGCAGGAGAAGCAGAATCAAAAGAAATAGAAGAAGGATAAGAAGCAGAAGCAGAAAGATAAGCAGAAACAGAAGGAGAAGCAGAAATAGAAGCAGAAGAAGCAGAAGCAGAACCTGAAGCAGAAGGAGAAGCAGAAGAAGCAGAATCTGGAGAAGAAGGAGAACCAGAAGGAGAAGCAGAAGCAGAAAGAGAAGCAGAAGAAACAGAAGAAGCAGAAGCAGAAGCAGTAGCAGAAGAAGCTGAAGATGCAGAAGCAGATAGAGAAGCAGAAGGAATAGCAGAATAACGACAAGGAGAAACAGAAGGAGAAGAAGAATGAGAAGCAGTAGGAGAAGCAGGAAAAACAGAAGAAGCAGAAACAGACGGAGAAGCAGAAGAAGGAGAAGCAGAAGAAGAAGCAGAAGGAAAAGCACAAGCAGAATGAGATGCAGAAGGAGAAGCAGGAGAAGCAGAAGAAGCAGAAGCAGAAGGAGAAGAAGAAGGAGAAGAAGCAGAATCAAAGAAGAAGAAGAAGGAGAAGTAGAAAGAGAAGCCGACGAAGAGAAGCAGAACGAGAAGCAGGAGAAGCAGAAGAAGCAGAGCGGGAGAAGCAGAAGAAGAAGAAACAGAAGAAATAGAAGGAGCAGAAGCAGAAGGAGGAGCAGAAGCAGAAGGAGAAGCAGAAAGAGAAGCAGGAAAAGCAGAAGAAGCAGAAGCAGGAGAAGCAGAAGCAGAAGAAACAGGAGAAGGACAAGAAGCAGAAGCAGAAGCAGAAGGAGAAGCAGAAACAGAAGGAGAAGCAGAAAGGAAGGAGGGGAAGAAGAAGAAGCAGAAGCAGGAGAACCAGAAGCATAAGAATCCGAAGAAGCAGAAGCAGAACCTGAAGCAGAAGGAGAAGCAGGAGAAGCAGAAGAAGCAGAATCTGGAGAAGCAGAATGAGAAGCTGAAGGAGAAGCAGAAGCAGAAAGAGAATCAAAAGGAGAAGGAGAAGCGGAAGAAACAGAAGAAGCAGAAGCAGTAGCAGTTCCAGCAGAAGCAGAAGGAGAAGCAAAAGTAAAAGCAGAAGAACGAGAAGGAGAAGGAGAAACAGAAGGAGAAGCAGAAGGAGAAGCAGAAGAAGCAGAAGGAGAAGCAGAAGGAGACACAGAAGCAGAAGAAGCAGCAGAAGGAGAAGAAGATGCAGAAGGAGAAGCAGGAGAAGCAGAAGAAGCAGAAGCAGAAGGAGAAGGAGAAGTTAGGAGAAGGAGTAGGAGAAGGAGTAGGAAGAGTCACAGAAGCAATAGGAGAAGTAGAAGTAGAAGCAGAAGCAGAATGAGAAGCAGAAGGAGAAGCAGTAGAAGAAGAAGCAGGAAAAGCAGAAGCAGCAGAAGGAGAAGAAGAAGAAGAAGAAGAAGAAGAAGAAGAAGAAGAAGAAGAAGAAGAAGAAGAAGAAGAAGAAGAAGAAGAAGAAGAAGAAGAAGAAGAAGAAGAAGAAGAAGAAGAAGAAGAAGAAGGAGAAGGAGAAGGAGAAGGAGAAGCAGGAGAAGCAGGAGAAGCAGGAGAAGCAGAAGAAAAAGAATAAGCATAAGAAGCAGAATCAGAGGGAGAAGCAGAAGCAGGAGAAGCAGAAGCAGAAGAAGCAGCAGAAGAAGAAGCAGCAGAAGGAGAAGCAGAAGCAGAAGAAGATGCAGAAGGAGAAGCAGGAGAAGCAGAAGAAGGAGAAGGAGAAGGCGAAAGAGAAGGATTAGGAGTAGGAGAAGCAAAAGGATAAGCAGAAGCAGAAAGAGACGCAGAAGGAGAAGCAGCACGAGAAGTAAGAGAAGCAGGAGAAGCAGAAACAGGAGAAGCAGAAGAAACAGAAGACGCAGAAGCAGAATGAGAAGCAGAAGGAGAAATTGAAGCAGAAGCAGAAGCAGAAGGAGAAGCAGAAGCAGAAGGAGAAGCAGAAGAAGGAGAAGGAGAAGCAGAAAGAGAAGCACAACGAGAAGCAGGCGAAGCAGAAGCAGGAGAAGCAGAAGCAGAAGAAACATAGGAAGGAGAAGAAGCAGAAGCAGAAGGAGAAGCTGAAACAGAAGGAAAAGCAGAAAGAGAAGCAGGAGAAGCAGAAGAAGCATCAGCAGGAAAACCAGAAGCAGAAGAAGCCGAAGAAGCAGAAGCAGAACCTGAAGCAGAAGGAGAAGCAGGAGAAGCAGAAGAAGCAGAATCTGGAGAAGCAGAAGGAGAAGCAGAAGCAGAAAGAGAAGCAAAAGCAGAAGGAGAAGCAGAAGGGGAAGCAGAAGAAACAGAAGAAGCAGAGGCATTAGCAGAAGAAGCAGAAGATGCAGAAGCAGAAGGAGAAGCAGAAGAACGAGAAGGAGAAGGAGTAGGAGAAACAGAAGGAGAAGCAGAAAGAGAAGCAGAAGAAGGAGCAGGAGAAGGAAAAGCAGCAGGAGAAGCAGAAAAAGCAGCAGAAAGAGAAGCAGGGATGCAGAAACTTGAGAAGCAGAAGCAGAAGAAACACAAGAAGGACAAGAAGCAGAAGCAGAAGGAGAAGCAGAAACAGAAGGAGAAGCAGGAAAAGAAGGAGAGAAAGCAGAATAAGAAGAAGCAGGAGAAGCAGAAGCATAAGAATGTGAAGAAGCAGAAGGAGAACCTGAAGCAGAAGGAGAAGCAGGAGAAGCAGAAGAAGCAGAATCTGAAGAAGCAGAACGAGAAGCAGAAGCAGAAAGAGAATCAAAAGTAGAAGGAGAAGCAGAAGAAACAGAAGAAGTAGAAGCAGAAGCAGTTGTAGCAGAAGCAGAAGGAAAAGCAGAAGAACAAGAAGGAGAAGGAGAAACAGAAGGCGAAACAGAAGGAGAAGCAGAAAGAGACGCA
>NW_012289083.1:0-4055 GCF_000151885.1 Dipodomys ordii | reverse complement strand
CGAGAACGAGAGCGAGATCGAAGAGACTGAGCGAGAGAGCGAGCAGCGAAGCTGAAAGCGAGCGAGAACCGAACAGCGAAGAGCGAAGCAGACGAGAAGCGAGAAGAGGGAGAAAGAGAAGGATTAGGAGTAGGAGGAGCAGAAGCAGAATCAGAAGCAGAAAGAGAAGCACAAGGAGAAGCAGAAGGAGAAACAGAAGCAGAAGCAGGAGAAGCAGAAGCAGAAAGAGAAGCACAAGAAGGAGGAATTGAAGGAGAAGGAGAATGAGACGGAGAAGCAGAAAGAGAAGTAGGAGAAGCAGAAGAAGAAGAAGCAGGAGAAGCAGAAACAGAAGAAACAGAAAAAGCAGGAGAAGCAGAAGAAGAAGAAGGAGAAGGAGAAAGAGAAGGATTAGGAGTAGGAGAAACAGAAGGATAAGCAGAAGCAGAAAGAGAAGGAGAAGGAGAACCAGGAGAAGCAGAAGAAGCAGAAGCAGGAGAAGCAGAAGCATAAGTAGAAGCAAAAGAAGGAGAAGCAGAAGAAGAAGCAGAATGAGAAACAGAAGGAGAAGCAGGAGAAGCAGAAGCAGGAGAAGCAGAATCAAAAGAAATAGAAGAATGATAAGAAGCAGAAGCAGAAAGAGAAGCAGAAACAGCAGGAGAAGCAGAAATAGAAGCAGAAGAAGCAGAAGCAGAACCTGAAGCAGAAGGAGAAGCAGGAGAAGCAGAAGAAGCAGAATCTGGAGAAGAAGGAGAACCAGAAGGAGAAGCAGAAGCAGAAAGAGAAGCAGAAGAAACAGAAGAAGCAGAAGCAGAAGCAGTAGCAGAAGAAGCTGAAGATGCAGAAGCAGATAGAGAAGCAGAAGGAATAGCAGAATAACGACAAGGAGAAACAGAAGGAGAAGAAGAATGAGAAGCAGTAGGAGAAGCAGGAAAAACAGAAGAAGCAGAAACAGACGGAGAAGCAGAAGAAGGAGAAGCAGAAGCAGAAGAAGAAGCAGAAGGAAAAGCACAAGCAGAAGGAGATGCAGAAGGAGAAGCAGGAGAAGCAGAAGAACCAGAAGCAGAAGGAGAAGAAGAAGGAGAAGAAGCAGAATCAGAAGAAGCAGAAGGAGAAGTAGAAAGAGAAGCCGACGAAGAGAAGCAGAACGAGAAGCAGGAGAAGCAGAAGAAGCAGAGCGGGAGAAGCAGAAGAAGAAGAAATAGAAGGAGCAGAAGCAGAAGGAGGAGCAGAAGCAGAAGGAGAAGCAGAAAGAGAAGCAGGAAAAGCAGAAGAAGCAGAAGCAGGAGAAGCAGAAGCAGAAGAAACAGGAGAAGGACAAGAAGCAGAAGCAGAAGCAGAAGGAGAAGCAGAAACAGAAGGAGAAGCAGAAAGGAAGGAGGGGAAGCAGAAGAAGCAGAAGCAGGAGAACCAGAAGCATAAGAATCCGAAGAAGCAGAAGCAGAACCTGAAGCAGAAGGAGAAGCAGGAGAAGCAGAAGAAGCAGAATCTGGAGAAGCAGAATGAGAAGCTGAAGGAGTAGCAGAAGCAGAAAGAGAATCAAAAGGAGAAGGAGAAGCGGAAGAAACAGAAGAAGCAGAAGCAGTAGCAGTTGCAGCAGAAGCAGAAGGAGAAGCAAAAGTAAAAGCAGAAGAACGAGAAGGAGAAACAGAAGGAGAAGCAGAAGGAGAAGCAGAAGAAGCAGAAGGAGAAGCAGAAGGAGAAACAGAAGCAGAAGAAGCAGCAGAAGGAGAAGCAGAAGCAGAAGAAGATGCAGAAGGAGAAGCAGAAGAAGCAGAAGCAGAAGTAGAAGGAGATGTAGGAGAAGGAGAAGGAAGAGCCGCAGAAGCAATAGGAGAAGCAGAAGAAGAAGCAGAAGCAGAATGAGAAGCAGAAAGAGAAGCAGTAGAAGAAGAAGAAGCAGGAAATGCAGAAGCAGCAGAAAGAGAAGAAGAAGAAGAAAAAGAAGAAGAAGAAGAAGAAGAAGAAGAAGAAGAAGAAGAAGAAGAAGAAGAAGAAGAAGAAGAAGAAGAAGAAGAAGAAGAAGAAGAAGAAGAAGGAGAAGGAGAAGGAGAAGGAGAAGGAGAAGCAGTAGAAGCAGAAGAAGCAGAAGCAGGAGAAGCAGAAGCAGAAGAAAAAGAATAAGCATAAGAAGCAGAATCAGAGGGAGAAGCAGAAGAAGGAGAAGCAGAAGCAGAAGAAGCAGCAGAAGCAGAAGCAGAAGCAGAAGAAGATGCAGAAGGAGAAGCAGGAGAAGCAGAAGAAGGAGAAGGAGAAGGCGAAAGAGAAGGATTAGGAGTAGGAGAAGCAAAAGGATAAGCAGAAGCAATAAGAGACGCAGAAGGAGAAGCAGCACGAGAGTAGGAGAAGCAGGAGAAGCAGAAGCAGGAGAAGCAGAAGAAACAGAAGACGCAGAAGCAGAATGAGAAGCAGAAGGAGAAATTGAAGAAGAAGCAGAAGCAGAAGGAGAAGCAGAAGCAGAAGAAGGAGAAGGAGAAGCAGAAAGAGAAGCAGAAAGAGAAGCACAACGAGAAGCAAGAGAAGCTGAAGCAGGAGAAGCAGAAGCAGAAGAAACATAGGAAGGAGAAGAAGCAGAAGCAGAAGGAGAAGCAGAAACAGAAGGAAAAGCAGAAAGAGAAGCAGGAGAAGCAGAAGAAGCAGCAGCAGGAGAAGCAGAATCAGAAGAAGCTGAAGAAGCAGAAGCAGAACCTGAAGCAGAAAGAGAAGCAGGAGAAGCAGAAGAAGCAGAATCTGGAGAAGCAGAAGGAGAAGCAGAAGCAGAAAGAGAAGCAAAAGCAGAAGGAGAAGCAGAACTAGAAGCAGAAGAAACAGAAGAAGCAGAGGCAGTAGCAGAAGAAGCAGAAGATGCAGAAGCAGAAGGAGAAACAGAAGGAAAAGCAGAAGAACGAGAAGGAGAAGGAGTAGGAGAAACAGAAGGAGAAGCAAAAAGAGAAGCAGAAGAAGGAGCAGGAGAAGGAAAAGCAGCAGGAGAAGCAGAAAGAGCAGCAGAAGGAGAAGCAGGAGATGCAGAAACTTGAGAAGCAGAAGCAGAAGAAACGCAAGAAGGACAAGAAGCAGAAGCAGAAGGAGAAGCAGAAACAGAAGGAGAAGCAGGGAGAGAAGGAGGGAAAGCAGAAGAAGCAGAAGCAGGAGAAGCAGAAGCATAAGAATGTGAAGAAGCAGAAGGAGAACCTGAAGCAGACGGAGAAGCAGGAGAAGCAGAAGAAGCTGAATCTGGAGAAGCAGAAGGAGAAGCAAAAGGAGAAGCAGAAAGAGATTCAAAAGCAGAAGCAGAAGCAGAAGAAACAAAAGAAGTAGAAGAAGCAGAAGAAGCAGAAGGAGAAGCAAAAAGAGAAGCACAAGGAGTAGTAAAAGAAGCAGCAGAAGGAGAAGCAGCAGAAGAAGCAGAAAAAAAAGCAGGAGAAGCAGAAGCAGAAAGAGAAGTAGAAGCAGAAGAAGCAGAACCCGAAGAAGAAGCAGTAGAAGCATAAGAAGCAGAAGCAGGAGAAGCAGAAGCAGAAGAAAAAGAAGAAGCATAAGAAGCAGAAATAGAAGCAGAGGGAGAAACACAAGAAGGAGAAGGAGCAGCAGAAGGTGAAGCAGAAGGAGATGCAGAAGCAGAAAGAGAAGCAGAAACAGAAGGAGAAGTTGGAGAATCAGAAGAAGCAGAAGCAGAAAGAGAAGCAGAAGAGGGAGAAGGAGAAGCAGAAGCAGAAGGACAATCAGGAGAAGCAGAAGAAGCAGAAGCGGGAGAAGCAGAAGAAGAAGAAGCAACAGAAGAAGGACAAGGAGCAGAAGGAGAAGCAAAAGCAGAAGGAGAAGCAGAAATAGAAACAGAAGCAGAAGAAGCAGTTGCAGGAGAAGCAGAAGCAGAAGAAACAGAAGAAGTTGAAGAAGCAGAAGGAGAACCTGAAGCAGAAGGAGAAGCAGAAGCATCAGAAGTTGGAAAAGTAGAAGCAGAAGAAACAGAACAAGCAGAAGAAGCAGAAGCAGAACGAGAAGCAGAAGAAGAAGAAGGAGAAAGAGATGGATTAGGAGTAGGAGGAGCAGAAGCAGAATTAGATGCAGCAACAGAAGGAGAAGCAGAAATTAGAAGC
>NW_012289082.1:0-7493 GCF_000151885.1 Dipodomys ordii | reverse complement strand
GAGCAGGAGAAGGAAAAGCAGCAGGAGAAGCAGATTGATGCAGCAGAAGGAGAAGCAGGAGATGCAGAAACAGGAGAAGCAGAAGCAGAAGAAACAGGAGAAGGACAAGAAGCAGAAGAAGAAGGAGAAGCAGAAACATAAGGAGAAGCAGAAATAGAAGGAGGGAAAGCAGAAGAAGCAGAAGCAGGAGAAGCAGAAGCATAAGAATGCAAAGACGCAGAAGCAGAACCTGAAGCAGAAGGAGATGCAGGAGAAGCAGAAGAAGCAAAATCTGGAGAAGCAGAATGAGAAGCAGAAGGAGAAGCAGAAGCAGAAAGAGAATCAAAAGCAGAAGGACAAGCAGAAGAAACAGAAGAAGTAGAAGCAGTAGCAGGTGTAGCAGAAGCAGAAGGAAAAGCAGAAAAACAGGAAGGAGAAGGAGAAACAGAAGGAGAAACAGAAGGAGAAGCAGAAAGAGACGCAGGTAAAGCAGAAGAAGAAGAAACAGAAGGAGAATCAGAAGGAGAAGCAGAAGAAGGAGAAGGAGAAACAGAAGCAGAAGAAGATGCAGAAGGAGAAGCAGGAGAAGCAGAAGAAGCAGAAGCAGAAGGAGAAGCAGGAGAAGCAGAAGAAGCAGAATCTGGAGAAGCAGAAGGAGAAGCAGAAGCAGAAAGAGAAGCAAAAGCAGAAGGAGAAGCAGAAGAAGCAGAGGCAGTATCAGAAGAAGCAGAAGATTCAGAAGCAGAAGGAGAAGCAGAAGGAAAAGCAGAAGAACTAGAAGGAGAAGGAGAAGGAGAAAGAGGAGTAGAAGCAGAAAGAGAAGGAGAAGAAGGAGCAGTAGAAGGAAATGCGGCAGGAGAAAGAGAAAGAGCAGCAGAAGGAGAAGCAGGAAATGCAGAAACAGGAGAAGAACAAGCAGAAGAAACAGGAGAAGGACAAGAAGCAGAAGCAGAAGGAGAAGCAGAAAGAGAAGGAGGGGAAGCAGAAGAAGCAGAAGCAGGAGAAGCAGAAGCATAAGAATCCGAAGAAGCAGAAGCAGAACCTGAAGCAGAAGGAGAAGCAGGAGAAGCAGAAGAATCAGAATCTGGAGAAGCAGAAGGAGAAGAAGAAGCAGAAAGAGAATCAAAAGCAGAAGGCGAAGCAGAAGAAAGAGAAGAAGTAGAAGCAGTAGCAGTTGTAGCAGAAGCAGTAGGAAAAGCAGAAGGAAAAGCAGAAGAACAAGAAGGAGAAGGAGAAACAGAAGGAGAAGCAGAAGGAGAAGAAGAAAGAGAAGCAGGTAAAGCAGAAGAAGAAGCAGAAGGAGAATCAGAAGGAGAAGCAGAAGAAGAAGAAGGAGAAAGAGAAGGATTAGGAGTAGGAGGAGCAGAAGGAGAATCAGAAGCAGAAAGAGAAGCAGAAGGAGAAACAGAAGAAGCAGAAGTAGGAGAAGCAGAAGCAGAAGCAGAATGAGAAGCACAAGAAGGAGAAATTGAAGGAGAAGGAGAATGAGACGGAGAAGCAGAAGGAGAAGTAGGAGAAGCAGAAGAAGGAGAAGCAGGAGAAGCAGAAGCAGAAGAAACAGAAGAAGGAGAAGAGCAGAAGCAGAAGGAGAAACAGAAGCAGAAGGAGAAGCAGAAGAAGCAGAAGCTGAAGCAGAAGAAACTGAAAAAGCAGAAAAAGAAGAAGAAGCAGAAGAAGAAGAAGCAGGAAAAGCAGAAGAAGAAGGAGAAGGAGAAAGAGAAGGATTAGGAGTAGGAGAAACAGACGGATAAGAAGAAGCAGAAAGAGAAGGAGAAGGAGAAGGAGAAGCAGGAGAAGCAGAAGAAGCAGAAGCAGGAGAAGCAGAAGCAGAATGAAAAGCAGAAGAAGGAGAAATTGAAACAGAAGAAGATGCAGAAGGAGAAGCAGAAGCAGAAGCAGAAGCAGAAGGAGAAGCAGAAGAAGGAGAAGGAGAAGGAGTAGCAGAAGGATAAGAATAAAGAGAAACAGAAGGAGAAGCAGGAGAAGCAGATCAGAAGAAATAGAAGAAGGAGAAGAAGCAGAAACAGAAAGAGAAGCAGAAACAGAAGGAGAAGCAGAAATAGAAGCTGAAGAAGCCGAAGAAGCAGAAGCAGAATCTGAAGCGGAAGGAGAAGCAGAAGAAGTAGAATCTGGAGAAGAAGAAGGAGAACCAGAAGGAGAAGCAGAATCAGAAAGAGAAGCAAAAGCAGAAGGAGAAGCAGAAGAAACAGAAGAAGCAGAAGCAGTAGCAGAAGAAGCTGAAGATGCAGAAGCAGAAAGAGAAGCAGAAGGAATAGCAGAAGAACGAGAAGGAGAAGGAGAAACAGAAGGAGAAGAAGAAGCAGAAGCACAAGGAGAATCAGGAAAGGCAAAAGAAGCAGAATCAGACGGAGAAGCAGGAAAAGCAGAAGAAGCAGAAGCAAAAGGAGAAGCAAAAGAAGGAGAAGGAGAAGCAGAGGCAAAAGAAGAAGCATAAGGACAAGCACAAGCAGAAGGAGATGCAGAAGGAGAAGCAGGAGAAGCAGAAGAAGCAGAAGATGAAGGAGGAGCAGAAGTAGGAGAAGGAGAAGGAGGAGAAGCAGAAGCAGAAGGAGAAGCAGAAGCGGAATGAGAAGCAGAAAGAGAAGCAGGAGAAGCACAAGAAGCAGAAGCAGGAGAAGCCGAAAGAGAAGAAGCAGAAGAAGCAGAATCAGAAGCAGAAGTAGAAGCAGAAGCAGAAGGAGAAGCAGCAGAAGAAGTAGAACCAGAAATTCAGGCAGGAGAAACAGAAGAAGCAGAAGCAGAAGCAGAAGGAGAAGCAAAAGAGAAGCAGTAGGAGAAGCAGCACGAGAAGTAGGAGAAGCAGGAGAAGCAGAAACAGGAGAAGCAGAAGAAACAGAAGACGCAGAAGCAGAATGAGAAGCAGAAGGAGAAATTGAAGCAGAAGCAGAAGCTGAAGGAGAAGCAGAAGCAGAAGGAGAAGCAGAAGAAGGAGAAGGAGAAGCTGAAAGAGAAGCACAACGAGTAGCAGGCGAAGCAGAAGCAGGAGAAGCAGAAGCAGAAGAAACATAGGAAGGAGAAGAAGCAGAAGGAGAAGCTGAAACAGAAGGAAAAGCAGAAAGAGAAGCAGGAGAAGCAGAAGAAGCAGAATCTGGAGAAGCAGAAGGAGAAGCAGAAGCAGAAAGAGAAGCAAAAGCAGAAGGAGAAGCAGAAGGGGAAGCAGAAGAAACAGAAGAAACAGAGGCAGTAGCAGAAGAAGCAGAAGATGCAGAAGCAGAAGGAGAAGCAGAAGAACGAGAAGGAGAAGGAGTAGGAGAAGCAGAAAGAGAAGCAGAAGAAGGAGCAGGAGAAGGAAAACCAGCAGGAGAAGCAGAAAAAGCAGCAGAAAGAGAAGCAGGGATGCAGAAACTTGAGAAGCAGAAGCAGAAGAAACACAAGAAGGACAAGAAGCAGAAGCAGAAGGAGAAGCAGAAACAGAAGGAGAAGCAGGAAGAGAAGGAGAGAAAGCAGAATAAGAAGAAGCAGGAGAAGCAGAAGCATAAGAATGTGAAGAAGCAGAAGGAGAACCTGAAGCAGAAGGAGAAGCAGGAGAAGCAGAAGAAGCAGAATCTGAAGAAGCAGAATAAGAAGCAGAACGAGAAGCAGAAGCAGAAAGAGAATCAAAAGTAGAAGGAGAAGCAGAAGAAACAGAAGAAGTAGAAGCAGAAGCAGTTGTAGCAGAAGCAGAAGGAAAAGCAGAAGAACAAGAAGGAGAAGGAGAAACAGAAGGAGAAACAGAAGGAGAAGCAGAAAGAGACGCAGGTAAAGCAGACGAAGAAGAAGCAAAAGGAGAATCAGAAGGAGAAGCAGAAGAAGGAGAAGGAGAAGCAGAAGAAGATGCAGAAGGAGAAGCAGGAGAAGCAGAAGAACCAGAAGCAGGAGGAGAAGCAGGAAAAGCAGAAGAAGCAGAAGCAAAAGGAGAATCAAAAGAAAGAGAAGGAGAAGCAGAAGCAGAAGCATAAGGAAAAGCACAAGCAGAAGGAGATGCAGAAGGAGAAGCAGGAGAAGCAGAAGAACCAGAAGCAGAAGGAGAAGAAGAAGGAGAAGAAGCAGAATCAGAAGAAGCAGAAGGAGAAGTAGAAAGAGAAGCCGACGAAGAGAAGCAGAACGAGAAGCAGGAGAAGCAGAAGAAGCAGAGCGGGAGAAGCAGAAGAAGAAAAATAGAACGAGCAGAAGCAGAAGGAGGAGCAGAAGCAGAAGGAGAAGCAGAAAGAGAAGCAGGAAAAGCAGAAGAAGCAGAAGCAGGAGAAGCAGAAGCAGAAGAAACAGGAGAAGGACAAGAAGCAGAAGCAGAAGGAGAAGCAGAAACAGAAGGAGAAGCAGAAAGGAAGGAGGGGAAGCAGAAGAAGCAGAAGCAGGAGAACCAGAAGCATAAGAATCCGAAGAAGCAGAAGCAGAACCTGAAGTAGAAGGAGAAGCAGGAGAAGCAGAAGAAGCAGAATCTGGAGAAGCAGAATGAGAAGCTGAAGGAGAAGCAGAAGCAGAAAGAGAATCAAAAGGAAAAGTAGAAGCGGAAAAAACAGAAGAAGCAGAAGCAGTAGCAGTTCCAGCAGAAGCAGAAGGAGAAGCAAAAGTAAAAGCAGAAGAACGAGAAGGAGAAGGAGAAACAGAAGGAGAAGCAGAAGGAGAAGCAGAAGAAGCAGAAGGAGAAGCAGAAGGAGACACAGAAGCAGAAGAAGCAGCAGAAGGAGAAGCAGAAGGAGAAGAAGATGCAGAAGGAGAAGCAGGAGAAGCAGAAGAAGCAGAAGCAGAAGGAGAAGGAGAAGTAGGAGAAGGAGTAGGAAGAGCCACAGAAGCAATAGGAGAAGCAGAAGGAGAAGCAGAAGCAGAATGAGAAGCAGAAAGAGAAGCAGTAGAAGAAGAAGAAGCAGGAAAAGCAGAAGCAGCAGAAAGAGAAGAAGAAGAAGAAGAAGAAGAAGAAGAAGAAGAAGAAGAAGAAGAAGAAGAAGAAGAAGAAGAAGAAGAAGAAGAAGAAGAAGAAGAAGAAGAAGAAGAAGAAGAAGAAGAAGAAGACGAAGAAGAAGAAGGAGAAGGAGAAGGAGAAGGAGAAGCAGGAGAAGCAGAAGAAAAAGAATAAGCATAAGAAGCAGAATCAGAGGGAGAAGCAGAAGCAGGAGAAGCAGAAGGAGAAGCAGAAGCAGAAGATGATGCAGAAGGAGAAGCAGGAGAAGCAGAAGAAGGAGAAGGAGAAGGCAAAAGAGAAGGATTAGGAGTAGGAGAAGCAAAAGGATAAGCAGAATCAGAAAGAGACGCAGAAGGAGATGCAGCACGAGAAGTAGGAGAAGCAGGAGAAGCAGAAACAGGAGAAGCAGAAGAAACAGAAGACGCAGAAGCAGAATGAGAAGCAGAAGGAGAAATTGAAGCAGAAGCAGAAGGAGAAGCAGAAGCAGAAGGAGAAGCAGAAGAAGGAGAAGGAGAAGCAGAAAGAGAAGCACAACGAGAAGCAGGCGAAGCAGAAGCAGGAGAAGCAGAAGCAGAAGAAACATAGGAAGGAGAAGAAGCAGAAGCAGAAGGAGAAGCTGAAACAGAAGGAAAAGCAGAAAGAGAAGCAGGAGAAGCAGAAGAAGCATCAGCAGGAAAACCAGAAGCAGAAGAAGCCGAAGAAGCAGAAGCAGAACCTGAAACAGAAGGAGAAGCAGGAGAAGCAGAAGAAGCAGAATCTGGAGAAGCAGAAGGAGAAGCAGAAGCAGAAAGAGAAGCAAAAGCAGAAGGAGAAGCAGAAGGGGAAGCAGAAGAAACAGAAGAAGCAGAGGCATTAGCAGAAGAAGCAGAAGATGCAGAAGCAGAAGGAGAAGCAGAAGAACGAGAAGGAGAAGGAATAGGAGAAACAGAAGGAGAAGCAGAAAGAGAAGCAGAAGAAGGAGCAGGAGAAGGAAAAGCAGCAGGAGAAGCAGAAAAAGCAGCAGAAAGAGAAGCAGGGATGCAGAAACTTGAGAAGCAGAAGCAGAAGAAACACAAGAAGGACAAGAAGCAGAAGCAGAAGGAGAAGCAGAAACAGAAGGAGATGCAGGAAGAGAAGGAGGGAAAGCAGAATAAGCAGAAGCAGGAGAAGCAGAAGCATAAGAATGTGAAGAAGCAGAAGGAGAACCTGAAGCAGAAGGAGAAGCAGGAGAAGCAGAAGAAGCAGAATCTGAAGAAGCAGAATAAGAAGCAGAACGAGAAGCAGAAGCAGAAAGAGAATCAAAAGTAGAAGGAGAAGCAGAAGAAACAGAAGAAGTAGAAGCAGAAGCAGTTGTAGCAGAAGCAGAAGGAAAAGCAGAAGAACAAGAAGGAGAAGGAGAAACAGAAGGAGAAACAGAAGGAGAAGCAAAAAGAGACGCAGGGAAAGCAGACGAAGAAGAAGCAAAAGGAGAATCAGAAGGAGAAGCAGAAGAATAGAAGGAGAAGCAGAAGAAGATGCAGAAGGAGAAGCAGGAGAAGCAGAAGAACCAGAAGCAGGAGGAGAAGCAGGAAAGCAGAAGAAGCAGAAGCAGAAGCAAAAGGAGAATCAAAAGAAGGAGAAGGAGAAGCAGAAGCATAAGGAAAAGCACAAGCAGAAGGAGATGCAGAAGGAGAAGCAGGAGAAGCAGAAGAAGCAGAAGCTGAAGGAGAAGCAGAAGTAGGAGAAGGTGAAGGAGGAGAAGCAGAAGGAGAAGCAGAAGCAGAATGAGAAGCAGAAAGAGAAGCAGGAGAAGGACAAGAAGCAGAAGCAGGAGAAGCCGAAAGAGAAGAAGAAGAAGAAGCAGAAACAGAAACAGAAGGAGAAGCAGATGCAGAAGGAGAAGCAGCAGAAGAAGTAGAACCAGAAATTCAGGCAGGAAAAACAGAAGAAGCAGAAGCAGAAGGAGAAGCAAAAAGAGAAGCACAAGGAGGTAGAAAATAAGCAGCAGAAGGAGAAGCAGCAGAAGAAGCAGAAAAACAAGCAGGAGAAGCAGAAGCAAAAAGAGAAGTAGAAGCAGAAGAAGCAGAACCAGAAGAAGAAGCAGTAGAAGCATAGGAAGCAGAAGCAGGAGAAGCAGAAGCAGAAGAAAAAGAAGAAGCATAAGAAGCAGAAATAGAAGCAGAGGGAGAAACAGAAGAAGGAGAAGGAGCAGCAGAAGGTGAAGCAGAAGGAGATGCAGAAGCAGAAAGAGAAGCAGAAACAGAAGGAGAAGTTGGAGAATCAGAAGAAGCAGAAGCAGAAAGAGAAGCAGAAGAGGGAGAAGGAGAAGCAGAAGCGGAAGGACAATCTGGAGAAGCAGAAGAAGCAGAAGCGGGAGAATCAGAAGAAGAAGAAGAAACAGAAGAAGGAGAAGGAGCAGAAGGAGAAGCAAAAGCAGAAGGAGAAGCAGAAATAGAAACAGAAGAGGAAGAAGCAGTTGCAGGAGAAGCAGAAGCAGAAGAAACAGAAGAAGCTGAAGAAGCAGAAGGAGAACCTGAAGCAGAAGGAGAAGCAGAAGCATCAGAAGCTGGAAAAGCAGAAGCAGAAGATACAGAACAAGCAGAAGAAGCTAAAATGCGGAACGAGAAGCAGAAGAATAAGAAGGAGAAAGAGAAGG
>NW_012289081.1:0-1854 GCF_000151885.1 Dipodomys ordii | reverse complement strand
CACTTCACATATTCTACCACCGTAAGATACATGCATTTCTTCCTGACAGCCTTTCAAGTTCTGAAGCAACTACCGAGTCTTTGTGAAGTCCTCCAAAGGGTTGAGGATGGCAGACTCTGAAATCTAAACACTCATGTTTACATTGATGTTCTACCACTTTCTAGATGGGTCACTGGTTAAGTTTTGGTTTCTTATTCAGAAACAATGGAGAAAATAATTCTGTCTACTTATAGGTTAACAATGAAAAATTAAATGAAAAATTAAGTTAATCTGAAATGGTCTAGCATGTAGCTTAACAACTGGTAACTGCCCAGAAATAATGTTAATAATTATTTTTAAATATTACGACTACGATCTGATGCAACAAGTTCCAGTGCGTCCTTGTGTGACATGGTTTTGAGTCTCATCACCATTAAGGAGACTAACTTGTCTGAGGTTTAAAAGTTAATGTCCCACAGACCAGGCTGATTGGCTGTTCTACTCACTAATTATCACATCAAGATTTTCCTTCCCCATAGAAAAAGTCCCTCCTTCGTACAAACCTGCCATGTGGGCCAGCACAATGCAAAACTCATGGAGTACCAATGTCTTTTGGAGAAATCGTCTGATCAAAATTAATATTGGGTCAGATGGTATCAAATCTTGACCCAATCCTACTTCTCTGGAAACAGTCTGGTACTTTATGTGTTCTTGTCTTCATATTCGAGTTCATTCAGGATTAGCTGGAGTGCTCCATTACAAAAATGCTGCTGCCTGTAGCTCCAGAGGAGCTACACGGATGTCCCATGATTCCTCATGTTCCTGAGAGCCTGCCTCAATACTGCCCAGGAGACAAAGTAAATCACTCTGTCTCAGACCGTAAGACCAGGGCTTGGAAATGAGTGAAACTCAGTCTGCATCCTTAGAGAATGATTTGTTCAACCATTTACGAACTCCTTTGGTACTGCTTTCTAATATATCCTTATAAATCTGCTATAGCTTGATGTGTGTGTGTGTGTGTGTGTGTGTGTGTGTGATACACACACAGAGGTGTTAAAGGCTTAGTCCTCAATCCATGACTCCTACTGGGAGATGGTGAGACCTTTGGGAGGTGGCACTTAGTGGAAGGAAGTTGCCTTTGATGGGAACATGAGACTTCCCCCTCCTCCCCCTCCCCCTCCACCTTCTCCCCCTTCACCCCCTTCTTCTGCTCTTCCTCCTCCTCCTCCTCCCCCTCCTCCCCCTTGACCTTTGCAAAGGATAAGTGGTCAACACGGATTACAGCCTCCAAATGTTGCCTTTCATAGGATACTAACATGTCATCTGTGCTAAATGTTTGAAAAAACTTTATACAAGTTGAATGACCCCTAAAATAATTAGTCCCATGGCTGACACTTATCACGTTCTCAAAAAATCCCTAATGACTTCTCAACTGTATAAACTATGAACTAAGAGCTAATTACCAGATGCATGGGACTCATTTCTAACTTTATTCTGCATAAAGAATTCATGTGAACACATCAAATGTATAGGCCAACAGCGACATAATTAAAAGTAAGTACCTTCTAAGAGACAATGTATATAATAATGATTATATTTATATTCATAATAATTTCATATATCTCATCTTATATTGCCTCTCATAGTCTTTTTTCTTTTTCTTCTATTTATTGTTAAATTATTTTGTGATAGGTATATAAAGAGGTTTCAACTCCCTTATCATTTATTGAGTACTGTTGCATCTTCATCAATGACAGCCCCACACCTTTTTCCTAACTCTTATACTTCAGAGCCTTGATTTGGAATGGTCCGGAAAAAGACTATCCCAGTCAATGCCCACAATGGGTGTCAAAGAAGACTTGGTTGGTCCTTTTC
>NW_012289080.1:0-18568 GCF_000151885.1 Dipodomys ordii | reverse complement strand
GAAGTAGAAAGAGAAGCCGACGAAGAGAAGCTGAACGAGAAGCAGGAGAAGCAGAAGAAGCAGAGCGTGAGAAGCAGAAGCAAAAGAAACAGAAGAAATAGAAGGAGCAGAAGCAGAAGGAGAAGCAGAAGCAGAAGGAGAAGCAGAAAGAGAAGCAGGAGAAGCAGAAGAAGCAGGAGAAGCAGAAGCAGAAGAAACAGGAGAAGCCGAAGAAGCAGAAGCAGAATCTGAAGCAGAAGGAGAAGCAGAAGAAGCACAATCTGAAGCAGAAGCAGAAGAAACAGAAATAGTAGAATAAGCAGAAGCAGAAGCAGCAGGAGAAGCAGAAGAAGAAGATGGAGAAGGCGAAAGAGGAAGATTAGGAGTAGGAGAAGCAAAAGGATAAGCAGAAGCAGAAAGAGACGCAGAAGGAGAAGCAGCAAGAGAAGCAGGAGAAGCAGAAGAAACAGAAGGCGCAGAAGCAGAATGAGAAGTAGAAGGAGAAATTGAAGCAGAAGCAGAAGGAGAAACAGAAGCAGAAGGAGAAGCAGAAGAAGGAGAAGGAGAGGCAGAAAGAGAAGCCGAACGAGAAGCAGGAGAAGCAGAAGCAGGAGAAGCAGAAACAGAAGAAACAGAAGAAGTAGAAGAAACAGAAGGAGAAGCAGAAACAGAAGGAAAATCAGAAAGAGAAGCAGGAGAAGGCAGGAGAAGCAGAAGCAGAAGAAGCCGAAGAAACAGAAGCAGAACCTGAAGCAGAAAGAGAAGCAGGAGAAGCAGAAGAAGCAGAATCTGGAGAAGCAGAAGGAGAAGCAGAAGCAGAAAGAGAAGCAAAAGCAGAAGGAGAAGCAGAAGGGGAAGCAGAAGAAACAGAAGAAGCAGAGGCAGTAGCAGAAGAAGCAGAAGATGCAGAAGCAGAAGGAGAAGCAGAAGGAAAAGCAGAAGAACGAGAAGGAGAAGGAGTAGGAGAAACAGAAGGAGAAGCAGAAAGAGAAGCAGAAGAAGGAGCAGGAGAAGGAAAAGCAGCAGGAGAAGCAGAAAGAGCAGCAGAAGGAGAAGCAGGAGATGCAGAAACTTGAGAAGCAGAAGCAGAAGAAACACAAGAAGGACAAGAAGCAGAAGGAGAAGCAGAAACAGAAGGAGAAGCAGGAAGAGAAGGAGGGAAAGCAGAAGAAGCAGAAGCAGGAGAAGCAGAAGCATAAGAATGTGAAGAAGCAGAAGGAGAACCTGAAGCAGAAGGAGAAGCAGAAGAAGCAGAATCTGGAGAAGCAGAAGGAGAAGCAAAAGGAGAAGCAGAAGCAGAAAGAGAATCAAAAGCAGAAGGAGAAGCAGAAGAAACAGAAGAAGTAGAAGCAGTAGCAGTTGTAGCAGAAGCAGAACGAGAAGCAGAAGGAAAAGCAGAAGAACAAGAAGGAGAAGGGAAACAGAAGGACAAGCAGTAGGAGAATAAGAAGGAGAAGCAGAAGAAGGAGAAGCAGAAGCAGAAGAAGATGCAGAAGGAGAAGCAGTAGAAGCAGAAGCAGAAGGAGAAGCAGGAAAAGCAGAAGAAGCAGAAGCAAAAGGAAAAGCAAAAGAAGGAGAAGGAGAAGTAGAAGCAGAAGCATAAGGACAAGCACAAGCAGAAGGAGGTGCAGAATGAGAAGCAGGAGAAGCAGAAGAAGCAGAAGCTGAAGGAGAAGCAGAAGTAGGAGAAGGTGAAGGAGGAGAAGCAGAAGGAGAAGCAGAAGGAGAAACAGAAGAAGCAGAAGCAGGAGAAGCAGAAGCAGAAGCAGAATGAGAAGCACAAGAAGGAGAAATTGAAGGAGAAGGAGAATGAGACGGAGAAGCAGAAGGAGAAGTAGGAGAAGCAGAAGAAGGAGAAGCAGGAGAAGCAGAAGCAGAAGAAACAGAAGAAGGAGAAGAGCAGAAGCAGAAGGAGAAAAAGAAGCAGAAGGAGAAGCAGAAGAAGCAGAAGCTGAAGCCGAAGAAACTGAAAACGCAGAAAAAGAAGAAGAAGCAGAAGAAGAAGAAGCAGGAAAAGCAGAAGAAGAAGAAGGAGAAGGAGAAAGAGAAGGATTAGGAGTAGGAGAAACAGACGGATAAGCAGAAGCAGAAAAAGAAGGAGAAGGAGAAGGAGAAGCAGGAGAAGCAGAAGAAGCAGAAGCAGGAGAAGCAGAAGCAGAATGAAAAGCAGAAGAAGGAGAAATTGAAACAGAAGAAGATGCAGAAGGAGAAGCAGAAGCAGAAGTAGAAGCAGAAGAAGGAGAAGCAGAAGGAGAAGCATAAGGAGAAACATAAGGAGAAGCAGGAGAAGCAGAAGCAGGAGAAGCAGAATCAAAAGAAATAGAAGAAGGATAAGAAGCAGAAGCAGAAAGAGAAGCAGAAACAGAAGGAGAAGCAGAAATAGAAGCAGAAGAAGCAGAAGCAGAACCTGAACCAGAAGGAGAAGCAGGAGAAGCAGAAGAAGCAGAATCTGGAGAAGAAGGAGAACCAGAAGGAGAAGCAGAAGCAGAAGCAGAAGGAGAAGCAGAAAGAGAAGCAGAAGAAACAGAAGAAGCAGAAGCAGAAGCAGTAGCAGAAGAAGCTGAAGACGCAGAAGCAGATAGAGAAGCAGAAGGAATAGCAGAATAACGACAAGGAGAAACAGAAGGAGAAGAAGAATGAGAAGCAGAAGGAGAAGCAGGAAAAACAGAAGAAGCAGAAACAGACGGAGAAGCAGAAGAAGGAGAAGCAGAAGCAGAAGAAGAAGCAGAAGGAAAAGCACAAGCAGAAGGAGATGCAGAAGGAGTAGCAGGAGAAGCAGAAGAAGCAGAAGCAGAAGGAGAAGCAGAAGGAGAAGAAGCAGAATCAGAAGAAGCAGAAGGAGAAGTAGAAAGAGAAGCCGACGAAGAGAAGCAGAACGAGAAGCAGGAGAAGCAGAAGAAGCAGAGCGGGAGAAGCAGAAGAAGAAGAAACAGAAGAAATAGAGGGAGCAGAAGCAGAAGGAGCAGCAGAAGGAGAAGCAGAAAGAGAAGCAGGAAAAGCAGAAGAAGCAGAAGCAGGAGGAGCAGAAGCAGAAGAAACAGGAGAAGGACAAGAAGCAGAAGCAGAAGGAGAAGCAGAAACAGAAGGAGAAGCAGAAAGAGAAGGAGGGGAAGCAGAAGAAGCAGAAGCAGGAGAACCAGAAGCATAAGAATCCGAAGAAGCAGAAGCAGAACCTGAAGCAGAAGGAGAAGCAGGAGAAGCAGAAGAAGCAGAATGAGAAGCTGAAGGAGAAGCAGAAGCAGAAAGAGAATCAAAAGGAGAAGCAGAAGCAGAAGAAGCAGAAGCAGTAGCAGTTGCAGCAGAAGCAGAAGGAGAAGCAAAAGTAAAAGCAGAAGAACGAGAAGGAGAAACAGAAGGAGAAGCAGAAGGAGAAGCAGAAGAAGGAGAAGGAGAAGCAGAAGGAGAAACAGAAGCAGAAGAAGCAGCAGAAGGAGAAGCAGAAGCAGAAGAAGATGCAGAAGGAGAAGCAGGAGAAGCAGAAGAAGCAGAAGCAGAAGTAGAAGGAGAAGTAGGAGAAGGAGAAGGAAGAGCCGCAGAAGCAATAGGAGAAGCAGAAGAAGAAGCAGAAGCAGAAGGAGAAGCAGAAAGAGAAGCAGTAGAAGAAGAAGAAGCAGGAAAAGCAGAAGCAGCAGAAAGAGAAGAAGAAGAAGAAGAAGAAGAAGAAGAAGAAGAAGAAGAAGAAGAAGAAGAAGAAGAAGAAGAAGAAGAAGAAGAAGAAGAAGAAGAAGAAGAAGGAGAAGGAGAAGGAGAAGGAGAAGCAGTAGAAGCAGAAGAAGCAGAAGCAGGAGAAGCAGAAGCAGAAGAACAAAAATAAGCATAAGAAGCAGAATCAGAGGGAGAAGCAGAAGAAGGAGAAGCAGAAGCAGAAGAAGCAGCAGAAGCAGAAGCAGAAGCAGAAGAAGATGCAGAAGGAGAAGCAGGAGAAGCAGAAGAAGGAGAAGGAGAAGGCGAAAGAGAAGGATTAGGAGTAGGAGAAGCAAAAGGATAAGCAGAAGCAGAAAGAGACGCAGAAGGAGAAGCAGCACGAGAAGTAGGAGAAGCAGGAGAAGCAGAAGCAGGAGAAGCAGAAGAAACAGAAGACGCAGAAGCAGAATGAGAAGCAGAAGGAGAAATTGAAGCAGAAGCAGAAGCAGAAGGAGAAGCAGAAGCAGAAGAAGGAGAAGGAGAAGCAGAAAGAGAAGCAGAAAGAGAAGCACAACGAGAAGCAGGAGAAGCAGAAGCAGGAGAAGCAGAAGCAGAAGAAACATAGGAAGGAGAAGAAGCAGAAGCAGAAGGAGAAGCAGAAACAGAAGGAAAAGCAGAAAGAGAAGCAGGAGAAGCAGAAGAAGCAGCAGCAGGAGAAGCAGAAGCAGAAGAACCCGAAGAAGCAGAAGCAGAACCTGAAGCAGAAAGAGAAGCAGGAGAAGCAGAAGAAGCAGAATCTGGAGAAGCAGAAGGAGAAGCAGAAGCAGAAAGAGAAGCAAAAGCAGAAGGAGAAGCAGAAGGGGAAGCAGAAGAAACAGAAGAAGCAGAGGCAGTAGCAGAAGAAGCAGAAGATGCAGAAGCAGAAGGAGAAGCAGAAGGAAAAGCAGAAGAACGAGAAGGAGAAGGAGTAGGAGAAACAGAAGGAGAAGCAGAAAGAGAAGCAGAAGTAGGAGCAGGAGAAGGAAAAGCAGCAGGAGAAGCAGAAAGAGCAGCAGAAGGAGAAGCAGGAGATGCAGAAACTTGAGAAGCAGAAGCAGAAGAAACACAAGAAGGACAAGAAGCAGAAGGAGAAGCAGAAACAGAAGGAGAACCAGGAAGAGAAGGAGGGAAATCAGAAGAAGCAGAAACAGGAGAAGCAGAAGCATAAGAATGTGAAGAAGCAGAAGGAGAACCTGAAGCAGAAGGAGAAGCAGGAGAAGCAGAAGAAGCAGAATCTGGAGAAGCAGAAGGAGAAGCAAAAGGAGAAGCAGAAGCAGAAAGAGAATCAAAAGCAGAAGGAGAAGCAGAAGAAACAGAAGAAGTAGAAGCAGTAGCAGTTGTAGCAGAAGCAGAACGAGAAGCAGAAGGAAAAGCAGAAGAACAAGAAGGAGAAGGGAAACAGAAGGACAAGCAGTAGGAGAATAAGAAAGAGAAGCAGAAGAAGGAGAAGCAGAAGCAGAAGAAGATGCAGAAGGAGAAGTAATAGAAGCAGAAGCAGAAGGAGAAGCAAAGCAGAAGCAAAAGGAAAAGCAAAAGAAGGAGAAGGAGAAGCAGAAGCAGAAGCATAAGGACAAGCACAAGCAGAAGGAGGTGCAGAATGAGAAGCAGGAGAAGCAGAAGAAGCAGAAGTTGAAGGAGAAGCAGAAGTAGGAGAAGGTGAAGGAGGAGAAGCAGAAGGAGAAGCAGAAGGAGAAACAGAAGAAGCAGAAGCAGGAGAAGCAGAAGCAGAAGCAGAATGAGAAGCACAAGAAGGAGAAATTGAAGGAGAAGGAGAATGAGACGGAGAAGCAGAAGGAGAAGTAGGAGAAGCAGAAGAAGGAGAAGCAGGAGAAGCAGAAGCAGAAGAAACAGAAGAAGGAGAAGAGCAGAAGCAGAAGGAGAAAAAGAAGCAGAAGGAGAAGCAGAAGAAGCAGAAGCTGAAGCCGAAGAAACTGAAAACGCAGAAAAAGAAGAAGAAGCAGAAGAAGAAGAAGCAGGAAAAGCAGAAGAAGAAGAAGGAGAAGGAGAAAGAGAAGGATTAGGAGTAGGAGAAACAGACGGATAAGCAGAAGCAGAAAAAGAAGGAGAAGGAGAAGGAGAAGCAGGAGAAGCAGAAGAAGCAGAAGCAGGAGAAGCAGAAGCAGAATGAAAAGCAGAAGGAGAAATTAAAACAGAAGAAGATGCAGAAGGAGAAGCAGAAGCAGAGGCAGAAGGAGAAGCAGAAGAAGGAGAAGGAGAAGGAGTAGCAGAAGGGTAAGAATAAAGAGAAACAGAAGGAGAAACAGGAGAAGCAGGAGAAGCATAAGCAGAAGAAATAGAAGAAGGAGAAGAAGCAGAAAGAGAAGCAGAAACAGAAGGAGAAGCAGAAATAAAAGCAGAAGAAGCCGAAGCAGCAGAAGCAGAACCTGAAGTGGAAGGAGAAGCAGAAGAAGCAGAATCTGGAGAAGCAGAAGGAGAAGCAGAAGCTGAAAGAGAAGCAAAAGCAGAAGGAGAAGCAGAAGAAACAGAAGAAGCAGAAGCAGTAGCAGAAGAAGCTGAAGATGCAGAAGCAGAAAGAGAAGCAGAAGGAATAGCAGAAGAACGAGAAGGAGAAGGAGAAACAGAAGGAGAAGAAGAAGGAGAAGCAGAAGGAGAATCAGGAAAGGCAAAAGAAGCAGAATCAGACGGAGAAGCAGGAAAAGCAGAAGAAGCAGAAGCAAAAGGAGAAGCAAAAGAAGGAGAAGGAGAAGCAGAGGCAGAAGAAGAAGCATAAGGACAAGCACAAGCAGAAGGAGATGCAGAAGGAGAAGCAGGAGAAGCAGAAGAAGCAGAAGATGAAGGAGAAGCAGAAGTAGGAGAAGGAGAAGGAGGAGAAGCAGAAGCAGAAGGAGAAGCAGAAGCGGAATGAGAAGCAGAAAGAGAAGCAGGAGAAGCACAAGAAGCAGAAGCAGGAGAAGCCGAAAGAGAAGAAGCAGAAGAAGCAGAATCAGAAGCAGAAGTAGAAGCAGAAGCAGAAGGAGAAGCAGCAGAAGAAGTAGAACCAGAAATTCAGGCAGGAGAAACAGAAGAAGCAGAAGCAGAAGCAGAAGCAGAAGGAGAAGCAAAAAGAGAAGCAGTAGGAGAAGTAGAAGAAGCAGCAGAAGGAGAAGCAGCAGAAGAAGCAGAAAAACAAGCAGGAGAAGCAGAAGCAGAAAGAGAAGTAGAAGCAGAAGAAACAGAAGCAGAAGAAGAAGCAGTAGAAGCACAAGAAGCAGAAGCAGGAGAAGCAGAAGCAGAAGATAAAGAAGAAGCATAAGAAGCAGAAGCAGAGGGAGAAACAAAAGAAGGAGAAAGAGCAGAAGAAGGTGAAGCAGAAGGAGATGCAGAAGCAGAAACAGAAGCAGAAACAGAAGGAGAAGAAGAAGGAGAAGTAAGAAAATCAGAAGAAGCAGAAGCAGAAGCAGAAAGAGAAGGAGAAGAAGAAGCAAAAGGAGAAGGACAAACAGGAGAAGCAGAAGAAGCAGAAGCGGGAGGAGCAGAAGAAGAAGAAGAAGAAGAAGAAGAAGAAGAAACAGAAGAAAGAGAAGGAGCAGAAGGAGAAGCAGAAGCAGAAGGAGAAGCAAAAGAGAAGCAGAAGAAGCGGAAGAAGCAGTAGCAGGAGAAGCAGAAGCAGAAGAAACAGAAGAAGTCCAAGAAGCAGAAGGAGAACCTGAAGCAGAAGGAGAAGCAGAAGCAGCAGAAGCTGGAAATGTAGAAGCAGAAGAAACCGAACAAGCAGAAGAAGCAGAAGAAGAACGAGAAGCAGAAGAAGAACAAGGAGAAAGAGAAGGATTAGGAGTAGGAGAAACAGAAGGATAAGCAGAAGCAGAAAGAGAAGGAGAATGAGAAGGAGAAGCAGAAGAAGCAGAAGAAGCAGAAGCAGGAGAAGCAGAAGCAGAATGAAAAGCAGAAGAAGGAGAAATTGAAACAGAAGATGCAGAAGAAGAAGCAGAAGCAGTAGTAGAAGCAGAAGGAGAAGCAGAAGGAGAAGCATAAAGAGAAACAGAAGGAGAAGCAGGAGAAGCAGAAGCAGGAGAAGCAGAATGAGAAGAAATAGAAGAAGGAGAAGAAGCAGAAGCAGAAAGAGAAGCAGAAACAGAAGGAGAAGCAAAAATAGAAGCAGAAGAAGCCGAAGAAGCAAAAGCAGAACCTAAAGCAGAAGGAGAAGCAGGAGAAGCAGAAGAAGCAGAATCTGGAGAAGAAGAAGGAGAACCAGAAGGAGAAGCAGAAGCAGAAAGAGAAGCAAAAGCAGAAGGAGAAGCAGAAGAAACAGAAGAAGCAGAATCAGTAGCAGAAGAAGCTGAAGATGCAGAACCAGAAAGAGAAGCAGAAGGAATAGCACAAGAACGAGAAGGAGAAACAGAAGGAGAAGCAGAAGGAGACGCAGGAAAAGCAGAAGAAACAGAAGCAGACGGAGAAGAAGGAGAAGCCGAAGCAGAAGAAGAAGCAGAAGGAAAAGCACAAGCAGAAGGAGATGCAGAAGGAGAAGCAGGAGATGCAGAAGAAGCAGAAGCAGAAGGAGAAGAAGAAGGAGAAGAATCAGAATCAGAAGAAGCAGAAGCAGAAATAGAAAGAGAAGCCGACGAAGAGATGCAGAACGAGAAGCAGGAGAAGCAGAAGAAGCAGAGAGTGAGAAGCAGAAGCAAAAGAAACAGAAGAAATAGAAGGAGCAGAAGCAGAAGGAGCAGAAGCAGAAGGAGAAGCAGAAAGAGAAGCAGGAGAAGCAGAAGAAGCAGGAGAAGCAGAAGCAGAAGAAACAGGAGAAGCCGAAGAAGCAGAAGCAGAATCTGAAGCAGAAGGAGAAACAGAAGAAGCACAATCTGAAGCAGAAGCAGAAGAAACAGAAATAGTAGAATAAGCAGAAGCAGAAGCAGCAGGAGAAGCAGAAGAAGAAGATGGAGAAGGCGAAAGAGGAAGATTAGGAGTAGGAGAAGCAAAAGGATAAGCAGAAGCAGAAAGAGACGCAGAAGGAGAAGCAGCAAGAGAAGCAGGAGAAGCAGAAGAAACAGAAGGCGCAGAAGCAGAATGAGAAGCAGAAGGAGAAATTGAAGCAGAAGCAGAAGCAGAAGGAGAAACAGAAGCAGAAGGAGAAGCAGAAGAAGGAGAAGGAGAAGCAGAAAGAGAAGCCGAACGAGAAGCAGGAGAAGCAGAAGCAGGAGAAGCAGAAACAGAAGAATCAGAAGAAGGAGAAGAAACAGAAGGAGAAGCAGAAACAGAAGGAAAAGCAGAAAGAGAAGCAGGAGAAGCAGAAGAAGCAGCAGCAGGAGAAGCAGAAGCAGAAGCAGAACCTGAAGCAGAAGGAGAAGCAGGAGAAGCAGAATCTGGAGAAGCAGAAGGAGAAGCAGAAGCAGAAAGAGAAGCAAAAGCAGAAGGAGAAGCAGAACTAGAAGCAGAAGAAACAGAAGAAGCAGAGGCAGTAGCAGAAGAAGCAGAAGATGCAGAAGCAGAAGGAGAAGCAGAAGGAAAACCAGAAGAACGAGAAGGTGAAGGAGAAGGAGAAACAGAAGGAGAAGCAGAAAGAGAAGCAGAAGAAGGAGCAGGAGAAGGAAAAGCAGCAGGAGAAGCAGAAAGAGCAGCAGAAGGAGGAGCAGGAGATGCAGAAACAGGAGAAGCATAAGCAGAACAAACAGGAGAAGGACAAGAAGCAGAAGCAGAAGGAGAAGCAGATACAGAAGGAGAAGCAGAAAGAGAAGGAGGGGAAGCTGAAGAAGCTGAAGCAGGAGAAGCAGAAGCATAAGAATCCGAAGAAGCAGAAGGAGAACCTGAAGCAGATGGAGAAGCAGAAGAAGCAGAATCTGGAGAAGCAGAAGGAGAAGCAGAAGGAGAAGCAGAAGCAGAAAGAGAATCAAAAGCAGAAGGAGAAGCAGAAGAAACAGAAGAAGTAGAAGCAGTAGCAGTGGTACCAGAAGTAGAAGGAGAAGCAGAAGGAAAAGCAGAAGAACAAGAAGGTGAAGGGAAACAGAAGGAGAAGCAGTAGGAGAATAAGAAGGAGAAGCAGAAGAAGGAGAAGCAGAAGCAGAAGAAGATGCAGAAGGAGAAGCAGAAGAAGCAGAAGCAGAACGAGAAGCAGGAAAAGCAGAAAAAGCAGAAGCAAAAGGAGAAGCAAAAGAAGGAGAAGGAGAAGCAGAGGCAGAAGAAGAAGCATAAGGAGAAGCACAAGCAGAAGGAGATGCAGAAGGAGAAGCAGGAGAAGCAGAAGAAGCAGAAGATGAAGGAGAAGCAGAAGTAGGAGAAGGAGAAGGAGGAGAAGCAGAAGCAGAAAGAGAAGCAGAAGCGGAATGAGACCCAGAAAGAGAAGCAGGAGAAGCACAAGAAGCAGAAGCAGGAGAAGCCGAAAGAGAAGAAGCAGAAGAAGCAGAATCAGAAGCAGAATTAGAAGCAGAAGGAGAAGCAGCAGAAGAAGTAGAACCAGAAATTCAGGCAGGAGAAACAGAAGAAGTAGAAGCAGAGCAGAAGGAGAAGCAAAAAGAGAAGCAGTAGGAGAAGTAGAAGAAGCAGCAGAAGGAGAAGCAGCAGAAGAAGCAGAAAAACAAGCAGGAGAAGCAGAAGCAGAAAGAGAAGAAGAAGCAGAAGAAACAGAAGCAGAAGAAGAAGCAGTAGAAGCACAAGAAGCAGAAGCAGGAGAAGCAGAAGCAGAAGATAAAGAAGAAGCATAAGAAGCAGAAGCAGAGGGAGAAACAAAAGAAGGAGAAAGAGCAGAAGAATGTGAAGCAGAAGGAGATGCAGAAGCAGAAAGAGAAGCCGAAACAGAAGGAGAAGAAGAAGGAGAAGTAGGAAAATCAGAAGAAGCAGAAGCAGAAGCAGAAAGAGAAGGAGAAGAAGGAGAAGGAGAAGCAGAAGGAGAAGGACAAGCAGGAGAAGCAGAAGAAGCAGAAGCGGGAGGAGCAGAAGAAGAAGAAGAAGAAGAAGAAACAGAAGAAAGAGAAGGAGCAGAAGGAGAAGCAGAAACAGAAGGAGAAGCAGAAGAAGCGGAAGAAGCAGTAGCAGGAGAAGCAGAAGCAGAAGAAACAGAAGAAGTCCAAGAAGCAGAAGGAGAACCTGAAGCAGAAGGAGAAGCAGAAGCAGCAGAAGCTGGAAAAGTAGAAGCAGAAGAAACAGAACAAGCAGAAGAAGCAGAAGAAGAACGAGAAGCAGAAGAAGAACAAGGAGAAAGAGAAGGATTAGGAGTAGGAGAAACAGAAGGATAAGCAGAAGCAGAAAGAGAAGGAGAATGAGAAGGAGAAGCAGAAGAAGCAGAAGAAGCAGAAGCAGGAGAAGCAGAAGCAGAATGAAAAGCAGAAGAAGGAGAAATTGAAACAGAAGATGCAGAAGAAGAAGCAGAAGCAGTAGTAGAAGCAGAAGAAGGAGAAGGAGAAGGAGAAGCATAAAGAGAAACAGAAGGAGAAGCAGGAGAAGCAGAAGCAGGAGAAGCAGAATCAGAAGAAATAGAAGAAGGAGAAGAAGCAGAAGCAGAAAGAGAAGCAGAAACAGAAGGAGAAGCAAAAATAGAAGCAGAAGAAGCCGAAGAAGCAAAAGCAGAACCTAAAGCAGAAAGAGAAGCAGGAGAAGCAGAAGAAGCAGAATCTGGAGAAGAAGAAGGAGAACCAGAAGGAGAAGCAGAAGCAGAAAGAGAAGCAAAAGCAGAAGGAGAAGCAGAAGGAGAAGCAGAAGAAAGAGAAGAAGCAGAATCAGTAGAAGAAGAAGCTGAAGATGCAGAACCAGAAAGAGAAGCAGAAG
Source organism: Dipodomys ordii (assembly GCF_000151885.1). NCBI lineage: Eukaryota > Metazoa > Chordata > Mammalia > Rodentia > Heteromyidae > Dipodomys > Dipodomys ordii. Next base: position 7,234 of record NW_012289080.1, on the reverse strand, counting down.
GAATAGCAGAAGAACGAGAAGGAGAAACAGAAGGAGAAGCAGAAGGAGACGCAGGAAAAGCAGAAGAAACAGAAGCAGACGGAGAAGAAGGAGAAGGAGAAGCCGAAGCAGAAGAAGAAGCAGAAGGAAAAGCACAAGCAGAAGGAGATGCAGAAGGAGAAGCAGGAGATGCAGAAGAAGCAGAAGCAGAAGGAGAAGATGAAGGAGAAGAATCAGAATCAGAAGAAGCAGAAGGAGAAGTAGAAAGAGAAGCCGACGAAGAGAAGCAGAACGAGAAGCAGGAGAAGCAGAAGAAGCAGAGCGTGAGAAGCAGAAGCAAAAGAAACAGAAGAAGGAGAAGAGCAGAAGCAGAAGGAGAAGCAGAAGCAGAAGGAGAAGCAGAAAGAGAAGCAGGAGAACCAGAAGAAGCAGGAGAAGCAGAAGCAGAAGAAACAGGAGAAGCCGAAGAAGCAGAAGCAGAATCTGAAGCAGAAGGAGAAACAGAAGAAGCACAATCTGAAGCAGAAGCAGAAGAAACAGAAATAGTAGAATAAGCAGAAGCAGAAGCAGCAGGAGAAGCAGAAGAAGAAGATGGAGAAGGCGAAAGAGGAAGATTAGGAGTAGGAGAAGCAAAAGGATAAGCAGAAGCAGAAAGAGACGCAGAAGGAGAAGCAGCAAGAGAAGCAGGAGAAGCAGAAGAAACAGAAGGCGCAGAAGCAGAATGAGAAGCAGAAGGAGAAATTGAAGCAGAAGCAGAAGCAGAAGGAGAAACAGAAGCAGAAGGAGAAGCAGAAGAAGGAGAAGGAGAAGCAGAAAGAGAAGCCGAACGCGAAGCAGGAGAAGCAGAAGCAGGAGAAGCAGAAACAGAAGAATCAGAAGAAGGAGAAGAAACAGAAGGAGAAGCAGAAACAGAAGGAAAAGCAGAAAGAGAAGCAGGAGAAGCAGAAGAAGCAGCAGCAGGAGAAGCAGAAGCAGAAGAAGCAGAAGCAGAACCTGAAGCAGAAGGAGAAGCAGAAGAAGCAGAATCTGGAGAAGCAGAAGCAGAAAGAGAAGCAAAAGCAGAAGGAGAAGCAGAACTAGAAGCAGAAGAAACAGAAGAAGCAGAGGCAGTAGCAGAAGAAGCAGAAGATGCAGAAGCAGAAGGAGAAGCAGAAGGAAAAGCAGAAGAACGAGAAGGTGAAGGAGAAGGAGAAACAGAAGGAGAAGCAGAAAGAGAAGCAGAAGAAGGAGCAGGAGAAGGAAAAGCAGCAGGAGAAGCAGAAAGAGCAGCAGAAGGAGGAGCAGGAGATGCAGAAACAGGGGAAGCATAAGCAGAACAAACAGGAGAAGGACAAGAAGCAGAAACAGAAGGAGAAGCAGATACAGAAGGAGAAGCAGAAAGAGAAGGAGGGGAAGCAGAAGAAGCTGAAGCAGGAGAAGCAGAAGCATAAGAATCCGAAGAAGCAGAAGGAGAACCTGAAGCAGAAGGAGAAGCAGGAGAAGCAGAAGAAGCAGAATCTGGAGAAGCAGAAGGAGAAGCAGAAGGAGAATCAGAAGCAGAAAGAGAATCAAAAGCAGAAGGAGAAGCAGAAGAAACAGAAGAAGTAGAAGCAGTAGCAGTTGTAGCAGAAGCAGAACGAGAAGCAGAAGGAAAAGCAGAAGAACAAGAAGGAGAAGGGAAATAGAAGGACAAGCAGTAGGAGAATAAGAAGGAGAAGCAGAAGAAGGAGAAGCAGAAGCAGAAGAAGATGCAGAAGGAGAAGCAGTAGAAGCAGAAGCAGAAGGAGAAGCAGGAAAAGCAGAAGAAGCAGAAGCAAAAGGAAAAGCAAAAGAAGGAGAAGGAGAAGCAGAGGCAGAAGGAGAAGCATAAGGACAAGCACAAGCAGAAGGAGATGCAGAAGGAGAAGCAGGAGGAGCAGAAGAAGCAGAAGATGAAGGAGAAGCAGAAGTAGGAGAAGGAGAAGGAGGAGAAGCAGAAGCAGAAGGAGAAGCAGAAGCGAAATGAGAAGCAGAAAGAGAAGCAGGAGAAGCACAAGAAGCAGAAGCAGGAGAAGCCGAAAGAGAAGAAGCAGAAGAAGCAGAAGCAGAAGCAGAAGTAGAAGCAGAAGCAGAAGGAGAAGCAGCAGAAGAAGTAGAACCAGAAATTCAGGCAGGAGAAACAGAAGAAGCAGAAGCAGAAGCAGAAGGAGAAGCAAAAAGAGAAGCAGAAGAAGAAGTAGAGGAACCAGCAGAAGGAGAAGCAGCAGAAGAAGCAGAAAAACAAGCAGGAGAAGCAGAAGCAGAAAGAGAAGTACAAGCAGAAGTAGCAGAAGAAGCAGAAGCAGAAGAAGAAGCAGTAGAAGCATAAGAAGCAGAAGCAGGAGAAGCAGAAGCAGAAGATAAAGAAGAAGCATAAGAAGCAGAAGCAGAGGGAGAAACAAAAGAAGGAGAAAGAGCAGAAGAAGGTGAAGCAGAAGGAGATGCAGAAGCAGAAAGAGAAGCAGAAACAGAAGGAGAAGAAGAAGGAGAAGTAAGAAAATCAGAAGAAGCAGAAGCAGAAGCAGAAAGAGAAGGAGAAGAAGGAGAAGGAAAAGCAGAAGGAGAAGGATAAGCAGGAGAAGCAGAAGAAGCAGAAGCGGGAGGAGCAGAAGAAGAAGAAGAAGAAGAAACCGAAGAAAGAGAAGGAGCAGAAGGAGAAGCAGAAGCAGAAGGAGAAGCAAAAGAGAAGCAGAAGAAGCGGAAGAAGCAGTAGCAGGAGAAGCAGAAGCAGAAGAAACAGAAGAAGCCCAAGAAGCAGAAGGAGAACCTGAAGCAGAAGGAGAAGCAGAAGCAGCAGAAGCTGGAAAAGTAGAAGCAGAAGAAACAGAACAAGCAGAAGAAGCAGAAGAAGAACAAGGAGAAAGAGAAGGATTAGGAGTAGGAGAAACAGAAGGATAAGCAGAAGCAGAAAGAGAAGGAGAATGAGAAGGAGAAGCAGAAGAAGCAGAAGAAGCAGAAGCAGGAGAAGCAGAAGCAGAATGAAAAGCAGAAGAAGGAGAAATTGAAACAGAAGATGCAGAAGAAGAAGCAGAAGCAGTAGTAGAAGCAGAAGAAGGAGAAGCAGAAGGAGAAGCATAAAGAGAAACAGAAGGAGAAGCAGGAGAAGCAGAAGCAGGAGAAGCAGAATCAGAAGAAATAGAAGAAGGAGAAGAAGCAGAAGCAGAAAGAGAAGCAGAAACAGAAGGAGAAGCAAAAATAGAAGCAGAAGAAGCCGAAGAAGCAAAAGCAGAACCTAAAGCAGAAGGAGAAGCAGGAGAAGCAGAAGAAGAAGAATCTGGAGAAGAAGAAGGAGAACCAGAAGGAGAAGCAGAAGCAGAAAGAGAAGCAAAAGCAGAAGGAGAAGCAGAAGGAGAAGCAGAAGAAACAGAAGAAGCAGAATCAGTAGCAGAAGAAGCTGAAGATGCAGAACCAGAAAGAGAAGCAGAAGGAATAGCAGAAGAACGAGAAGGAGAAACACAAGGAGAAGCAGAAGGAGACGCAGGAAAAGCAGAAGAAACAGAAGCAGACGGAGAAGAAGGAGAAGGAGAAGCCGAAGCAGAAGAAGAAGCAGAAGGAAAAGCACAAGCAGAAGGAGATGCAGAAGGAGAAGCAGGAGATGCAGAAGAAGCAGAAGCAGAAGGAGAAGAAGAAGGAGAAGAATCAGAATCAGAAGAAGCAGAAGCAGAAATAGAAAGAGAAGCCGACGAAGAGAAGCAGAACGAGAAGCAGGAGAAGCAGGAGAAGCACAAGCGGGAGAAGCAGAAGAAGAAGAAACAGAAGAAGGAGAAGGAGCAGAAGCAAAAGGAGAAGCAGAAAGAGAAGCAGGAAAAGCAGAAGAAGCAGAAGCAGGAGAAGCAGAAGGAGAAGAAACAGGAGAAGGACAAGAAGCAGAAGCAGAAGCAGAAGGAGAAGCGGAAACAGAAGGAGAAGCAGAAAGAGAAAGAGGGGAAGCCGAAGAAGCAGAAGCAGGAGAAGCAGAAGAATAAGAATCCGAAGAAGCAGAAGCAGAACCTGAAGCAGAAGGAGAAGCAGGAGAAGCAGAAGAAGCCGAATCTGGAGAAGCAGAATGAGAAGCTGAAGTAGAAGCAGAAGCAGAAGCAGAAAGAAAATCAAAAGCAGAAGGAGAAGAAGAAGAAACAGAAGAAGCAGAAGCAGTAGCAGTTGCAGGAGAAGCAGAAGGAGAAGCAGAAGGAAAAGCAGAAGAACGAGAAGGAGAAGGAAAAACAGAATCAGAAGCAGAAGGAGAATCAGAAGGAGAAGCAGAAGAAGCAGAAGGAGAAACAGAAGGAGAAACAGAAGCAGAAGAAACAGCAGAAAGAGAAGCAGAAACAGAAGGAGAAGGAGAAGTAGCAGCAGAAGGAGAAAGAGAAGCAGAAAGAGAAGCAGAAACAGAAGGAGAACAAGAAGGAGAACCAGGAGAATCAGAAGAAGCAGAAAGAGAAGGAGAAGAAGGAGAAGCAGAAGTAGAATCAGAAGAAACAGAAGAAAAAGAAGAAGAAGAAACAGAGGCAAAAAAAACAGAAGAAGGAGAAGAGCAGAAGCAGAAGCAGAAGGAGAAGCAGAAGCAGAAGGAGAAGCACAAAGAGAAGCAGGAGAAGCAGAAGAAGCAGGAGAAGCAGAAGCAGAAGAAACAGGAGAAGCCGAAGAAGCAGAAGCAGAATCTGAAGCATAAGGAGAAACAGATGAAGCACAATCTGAAGCAGAAGCAGAAGAAACAGAAATAGTAGAATAAGCACAAGCAGAAGCACCAGGAGAATCAGAAGAAGAAGAAGAAGGCGAAAGAGAAGGATTAGGAGTAGGAGAAGCAAAAGGATAAGCAGAAGCAGAAAGAGACGCAGAAGGAGAAGCAGCACGAGAAGTAGGAGAAGCAGGTGAAGCAGAAGCAGGAGAAGCAGAAGAAATAGAAGACGCAGAAGCAGAATGAGAAGCAGACGGAGAAATTGAAGCAGAAGCAGAAGGAGAAGCAGAAGCAGAAGGAGAAGCAGAAGAAGGAGAAAGAGAAGGAGAAGCAGAACGAGAAGCAGAACGAGAAGCTGGAGAAGCCGAAGCAGGAGAAGCAGAAGCAGGAGAAGCAGAAGCAGAAGAAACAGAAGAAGGAGAAGAAGCTGAAGCAGAAGGAAAAGCAGAAACAGGAAAAGCAGAAACAGAAGGAAAAGCAGAAAGAGAAGCAGGAGAAGCAGAAGAAGCAGCAGCAGGAGAAGCAGAAGCAGAAGAAGCCGAAAAAGCAAAAGCAGAACCTGAAGCAGAAGGAGAAGGAGGAGAAGCAGAAGAAGCAGAATCTGGAGAAGCAGAAGGAGAAGTAGAAGCAGAAAGAGAAATAGTAGAATAAGCAGAAGCAGAAGCAGCAGGAGAAGCAGAAGAAGAAGATGGAGAAGGCGAGAGAGAAGGATTATTAGTAGGAGAAGCAAAAAGATAAGCAGAAGCAGAAAGAGACGCAGAAGGAAAAGCAGCACGAGAAGTAGGAGAAGCAGGAGAAGCAGAATCAGGAGAAGCAGAAGAAACAGAAGACGCAGAAGCAGAATGAGAAGCAGAAGGAGAAATTGAAGCAGAAGCAGAAGGAGAAGCATAAGAAGGAGAAGGAGAAGCAGAAAGAAAAGCAGAAAGAGAAGCAGAACGAGAAGCAGGAGAAGCAGAAGCAGGAGAAGCAGAAGCAGAAGAAACAGAAGAAGGAGAAGAAGCAGAAGCAGAAGGAGAAGCAAAAACAGAAGGAGAAGCAGAAAGAGAAGGTGCGGAAGCAGAAGAAGCAGAAGCAGGAGAAGCAGAATCATAAGAATCCGAAGAAGCAGAAGCAGAACCTGAAGCAGAAGGAGAAGCAGGAGAAGCAGAAGAAGCAGAATCTGCAGAAGCAGAAGGAGAAGCAGAAGCAGAAAGAGAACCACAATCAGAAGGAGACGCAGAAGAAACAGAAGAAACAGAAGCAGTAGCAGAAGAAGCTGAAGATGTAGAAGCAGAAAAAGAAGCACAAGAAATAGCAGAAGAACGAGAAGGAGAAGGAGAAACAGAAGGAGAAGCAGAAGCAGATGCAGAAAAAGAATCAGGAAAAGCAGAAGCAGAAACAGACGGAGAAGCAGAAGAAGGAGAAGGAGAAGCAGAAGCAGAAGAAGAAGCACAAGGAAAAGCACAAGCAGAAGGAGATGCAGAAGGAGAAGCAGGAGAAGCAGAAGAAGCAGAAGCAGAAGGAGAAGAACTAAAGAGAAGAAGCAGAAGCGGGAGAAGCAGAAGTAGAAAGAGAAGCCGACGAAGAGAAGCAGACCGAGAAGCAGGAGAAGCAGAAGCGGGAGAAGCAGAAGAAGTAGAAATAGAAGAAGGAGAAGGAGAAGAAGCAGAAGGAGAAGCAGAAGCAGAAGGGGAAGCAGAAAGAGAAGCAGGAAAAGCAGAAAAGCAGAAGAAGGAGGAGCAGAAGCAGAAGAATACGAAGAAGAAGAAACAGAACCTGAAGCAGAACGAGAAGCAGGAGAAGCAGAAAAAGCAGAATCTGGAGAACCAGAATGACAAGCTGAAGGAGAAGCAGAAGCAGAAAGAGAATCAAAAGCAGAAGGAGAAGCAGAAGAAACAGAAGAAACAGAAGCAGTAGCAGTTGCAGCAGAAGCAGAAGGAGAAGCAGAAGGAAAAGCAGGAGAACGAGAAGGAGAAGGAGACACAGAAGCAGAAGCAGAAGGAGAATCAGAAGTAGAAGCAGAAGAAGCAGAAGGAGAAGCACAAGGAGAAGCAGAAGCAAAAGAAGCAGCAGAAGGAGAAGCAGAAGCAGAAGAAGATGCAGAAGGAGAAGCAGGAGAAGCAGAAGAAGCAGAAGCAAAAGGAGAAAGAGAAGGAGAAGAAGGAGAAGCAGAAGTAGAATCAGAAGAAGCAGAAGAAGAAGAAGAAGAAGAAGAAGAAGAAGCAAAACAAACAGAAGAAGGAGAAGAGCAGAAGCAGAAAGAAAAGCAGAAGCAGAAGGAGAAGCAGAAAGAGAAGCAGGAGAAGCAGAAGAAGCAGGAGAATCAGAAGCAGAAGAAACAGGAAAAGCCGAAGAAGCAGAAGCAGAATCTGAAGCAGAAGGAGAAACAGAAGAAGCACAATCTGAAGCAGAAGCAGAAGAAAAAGAAATAGAATAAGCAGAAGCAAAAGCAACATGAGAAGCAGAAGAAGAAGACGGAGAATTCGAAAGAGAAGGATTAGGAGTAGGAGAAGGAAAAGGATAAGCAGAAGCAGAAAGAGACGCAGAAGGAGAAGCAGCACGAGAATTAGGAGAAGCAGGAGAAGCAGAAGCAGGAGAAGCAGAAGAAACAGAAGACGCAGA
>NW_012289079.1:0-839 GCF_000151885.1 Dipodomys ordii | reverse complement strand
AAAATGATCATGATCATTGAAGCATTATTTACCATAGTCAAGATACAAAAGAAATCCCAGATGCCCCTCAGTGGATGAATGGATGAAGAGCATGTCTCATATATACACAATGGAATTCTGTGCTTCCATCAGAAAGAATGATATTGCCCCTATCTTAAGGAAATGGAAGCTGGGCGCTGGTGGCTCACGCCTGTAATCCTACCTATTTAGGAGGCTGAGATCTGAGGATCGCGGTTCAAAGCCAGCCCGGGCAGGAGAGACTGTGAGATTACTATCTCCAATAAACCACCAGAAAACCGGAAGTGGCGCTGTAGATCAAGTGGTAGAGCGCTCGCCTTGAGCTGAAGAGCTGAGGGACAGCGCCCAGGCCCAGAGTTCAAGCCCCATGACCGACAAAAAAAAAAAAAAAAAGGAAATGGAAAGATTTGAAAAAAATATATTAAGTGAAGTAAGACAGACCGAAAGAAAACATAAGCTCATTGGTAATAATTAGGTCATGCCTATAAATCTATAAGTAGACACAATAGGTAATAAAACACCTAAAATTACTCTTTGACATGATAAACAGAACTTTAAACATTCACATAGTGAGATGAAAGGAGGATATTCTTTTTTTCTATTTTAAATACATTTTTATTGTAAAAATACTGTACAGAGGAGTTACAGTTACATGAGCAAGGTAATGAGTACCATTTCCTATCAAGCATTGTTACCTCCTACTTTGTTTTTCCCCTTCCCTCTCTTCCCTCCCACCTCCAAAACTATACTCCCCTCCTCTTTCTCTCCTCCCTCTCTGCTTAAATTGTAAAGTTCATTTTTCAATATAATGTCTTGTATGA
>NW_012289078.1:0-2116 GCF_000151885.1 Dipodomys ordii | reverse complement strand
CAGCGGGACCCAGCGGGACACAGCGTCGATACAGCGGGGACAGAGTGGGCCACAGCGGGGTACACAGCTGGGGACACAACGGGGCACATCGGGGGACACAGCAAGTACTCAGCGGAACACAGCGTGGGACACAGTGAGGACACAGGGGGACACAGCAGGACACAGCGGGACACAGCAGGAACACAGCAGTAGACACAGCGGGACAAAGCAGGGGACACAGCGGGACAAAGCGGGGGACACAGGGAGGACAGAGCGGGACACAACGGGGACACAGCGGGGACTCAGCGAGGGACACAGCGGGGGACAAAGCGGGACACAGCGGGACACAGCGGGACACAGCGTCGATACAGCGGGGACACAGCGGGACACAGCGGGGTACACAGCTGGGGACACAACGGAACACAGCGGGGAACACATCGAGGACACAGCAGGACACAGCAGGGACACAGCGGGGACACTGCGGGAACATAGCAGGACACAGCGGGGTAAACAGCGGGACACAGCTTGGGACACAGCGGGGATATAGCGGGACACAGCGGGGGACACAGCGAGGACAAAGTGGGACACAGCGTGGGACAAAGTGGGAGACAGCGGGGCACACAGCGAGGACACAGCAGGACACCGAGGGGACTCAGCGGGGGGCACAGCGGGGACACAGCAGGGACACAGCGGGGGACACAGTAGGACAGAGCGGGGGACACAGCGGGGGACAGAGGGGGACACCACGAATAACAGAGCAAGGACACAGCGGGACCCAGCGGGACACAGCCTCGATACAGCGGGATTCACAGCGTTACACAGCGGGTTACACAGCTGGGGACACAAAGGGACACAGTGGTGGACACAGCGGGACACAGCGGGACAGAGTGGGATACAGACGGGATAAAGCGTGAGACACAGCGGGGGACAGAGCGGGAGACAGCGGGGGACACAGCGAGGACACAGCGGGACACAGCGGGGACACAGCGGAGACACAGCGGGGACTCAGCTGGGGACACAGCGGGGGACAACGCGGGACACCATGGAACACAGCGGGACACAGCGCGAAACAGCGGTGACCCTGCGGGGACACAGCGGGACACAGCGGGGGACACAGCGGGAAACAGCGGTACAGAGTGGGGGACACAGCGGGACACAGCGGGGGACACAGCGAGGACACAGTGGGACACAGCGTGGGACAAAGTGGGAGAAAGCGGGGCACACAGCGAGGACACAGCAGGACACCGAGGGGACTCAGCGGGGGACACAGCTGGGGACAAAGCAGGACACCATGGGACACAGTGTGACACAGCGGCACACAGTGGCGACACTGCGGGGACACAGCGGGACAAAGCGGGGGACACAGCCTGACACAACGGAGTACACAGCGGGACACAGCGGGCACAAAGTGGGGACACAGCGTGACACAGCAGGACACAGCAGGGACAGAGCGGGACACAGCGGGACACAGAGGGGCAACAGCGGGGACACACTGGGACACTGAGGGTCACAGCAGGGACACAGCGGGACAAAGCGGGACACATCAGGACACAGCGGAGGACACAGCGGGACACAGCAGGGGACACAGCGAGGACACAGCGGGACACAGCGGGAGACACAGCGAGGACACAGCGGGACACAGCGGGGGAAAAAGCGGGACACAGCGGGGGAAAAAGCGGGACACAGCGGGGACACAGCAGTGGACACAGCGGGAGACAGCGGGGGACACAGCGGGACACAGCGGGGGACACAGCGGGGGCCACAGCGGGACACAGTGGGACACAACTGGGGACACAGCGGCACACAGCGGTGGACACAGCGGGACACAGCGGTGGACACAGCGAGGACACAGCGGGACCCAGCGGGACACAGCGTCGATACAGCGGGGACAGAGTGGGCCACAGCGGGTTACACAGCTGGGGACACAACGGGCACTTCGGGGACACAGCAAATACTCACCGGAACACAGCGTGGGACACAGTGAGGACACAGGGGGACACAGCGGGACACAGCAGGAACACAGCAGTAGACACAGCGGGACACAGCAGGGGACACAGCGGGACACAGCGGGGGACACAGGGAGGACAGAGCGGGACACAGCGGGGACACAGCGGGGACTCAGTGGGGGACACAGCGG
>NW_012289077.1:0-4456 GCF_000151885.1 Dipodomys ordii | reverse complement strand
TCAGTTGGAATTTAATTGTTGGACACATCATTACTCTATGGGATCACTATCTGTACTCATTTTTTCACATCAGGGATAGAGCGGTGATACAGTGGGATACACAGCGGGACAAAGCATTGTATAAAGCAGGACATATCAGGTGACACAGTGAGGACACTGCGTGACTCTGCGGGTGACTCGGCAAGGACTTAGCGGGACTTCAGTGGAACACAGCAGGACACAGCAGTGACTCAGCAGGGGGATCCATTGGGACACAACCGGGGACACAGCAGGTACACAGTGGGTCACAGTAGGACACAGCGTGGGACAAAGCGGGAGTTAGCAGAGGACACAGTGAGGCCATAGCTGGACACAGCGGGGACATTGCGGGACACAGCCGGGGGACACAGCGGTGGACAGCGGGGGACAGAGATTGGACACAGGAGGACACAGAGGGGACACAGATGGACACAGAAGGGTACACAGCGGGACACAGCGGACACACAGCGGGGACAGAGCTGGACACAGAGGGACACAGAAGAGACAGAGCGTGACACACGTGGACACTGATGGAGACAGAGTGAGGACACAGCCGGACACAGCGAAACACAGCTTGACACAGTGGGGACACAGCAGGGGACACAGCGGGACACAGTGTGGGACACAGCGGGACACATTGGGGTACAAAGCAGGGACAAAGAAGGACACAGCGGGGGACACAGTGAGGACACAGCGGGACACAGCGGGGACACAGCGGGACACAGCTGGGGACACTGGGGGACACAGCGGGACACAGATGGACACAGCAAGGACACAGCGGGTGACAATGGGGGACCCAGCGGGACACAGCAAGGCACAACGGGGGTCACAGCAGTGGACATAGCAGGACACAGCTGGGGGACAGAGCGGGACACAGCGGGGGACACATCGGGACACAGCGGGAGAAACAGCGGGACACAGCGGGGACACAGCGGGGGACCCAGCGGGGACCCAGCAGGACACAGCAGCGGGACCCAGCGGGACACATCGGGGGACACAGTGGGGGACACAGCAGGGACACAGTGGGACACAGTAGGACACAGCGTGTGACAAAGCAGGAGACAGCAGAGGACACAGCGAGGACACAGCTGGACACAGCGGGGACACAGAGGGGACTCAGCAGGGGACATAGTGGGAAAAAAACGGGACACCACGGGACACAGTAGGACACAACGGGACACAGCGGGGGACACAGTAGGACAGAGCGGGGGACACAGCGGGGGACAGAGGGGGACACCACGAATAACAGAGCAAGGACACAGCGGGACCCAGCGTGACACAGCCTCGATACAGCAGGATTCACAGCGTTACACAGCGGGTTACACAAAGGGACACAGTGTTGGACACAGCGGGACACAGCGGGACAGAGTGGGACACAGACGGGATAAAGCGTGAGACACAGCGTGGGACACAGCGGGAGACAGCGGGGGACACAGCGAGGACACAGCGGGACACAGCGGGGACACAGCGGGGACTCAGCTGGGGACACAGCGGGGGACAAAGCGGGACACCACGGAACACAGCGGGACACAGCGCGAAACAGCGGTGACCCTTCGGGGACACAGCGGGACACAGCGGGGGACACAGCGGGACACAGCGGGTGACACAGCAGAACACAGTGGGGGACACAGCGAAGACACAGTGGGACACAGCAAGACACAGCATCGAAACAGCGGGGACACAGCGGTACACAGCTGGGGACACAACGGGACACAGCGGGGGACACAGCGAGGACACAGTGGGACACAGCAGGACACAGCGGGGACACTGTGGGAACATAGCGGGACACAGCGGGGTACACAGCGGGACACAGCGGGACACAGCTTGGGACACAGCGGGGATACAGCGGGACACAGCGGGGGACACAGCTAGGACACAGCGGGACACAGCGGGACACAATGGGGACACAAAGGGGACTCAGCGTGGGAAACAGCGGGGGAAAAAGCGGGACACCATGGGACACAGTGTGACACAGCAGGACACAGAGGGACACAGAAGGGACAGAGAGTGACACAGCTGGACACTGAGGGAGACAGAGCGAGGACACAGCCGGACACAGCGAAACACAGCGTGACACAGTGGGGACACAGCAGGGGACACAGCGGGACACAGCGGGGGACACAGCGGTACACAACGGGACACAGAGGGGACAAAGCGGGACACAGCGGGGGACACAGCGAGGACACAGCGGGACACAGCAGTGACAAATCGGGACACAGCGGGGGACACAGCGAGGACACAGCGGGACACAGCGGTGACAAAGCGGGACACAGCGGGGGACACAGCGGGACTCAGCGGGGGACACTGCGGGACCCAGCGGGACCCAGCGGGGACACAGCAAGGACACAGCGGGGGACACAGCTGGACACAGCGGGGGACACAGCGAGGGTCACAGCGGGGGACACAGCGGGACACAGTGGGGAACACAGAGAGGACACAGCAGGACCCAGCGGGACACAGCGTCGATACAGCGGGGACACAGCGGGACACAGCGGGGTCACTGCGGGACACAGTGGGGGACAAAGAGGGACACAGCGGACACAGCGGGGACGCAGCGGGACACAGCGGGACACGGCGGGGGACACAGCAGGACACAGAGGGGGACACAGTGGGGGAAACAGCTGGACACAGCGGGGAACACAGCGAGGACACAGTGGGACCCAGTGGGACACAGCGTCGATACAGCGGAGACACAGCGTTACACAGCATGGTACAAAGCTGTGGACACAACGGGACACAGTGGGGGCACAGCGGGACACAGCGGGACGCAGTGGGACACAGCAAGGACAAAGCGTGAGACATAGCAGGGGACAGAGCTGGAGACAGCGGGGACACAGCGGGGACACAGCGGGACACAGCGAGGACACAGCGGGACAGAGCGGGACACTGCAGGGCACAGCGGGGGACACAGCGGGACACAGCGGGACGCAGTGGGACACAGCAAGGACAAAGCGTGAGACATAGCAGGGGACAGAGCTGGAGACAGCGGGGACACAGCGGGGACACAGCGGGACACAGCGAGGACACAGCGGGACAGAGCGGGACACTGCAGGGCACAGCGGGGGACACAGCGAGGACACAGCGGAACACAGAGTGGGACACAGTGAGGACACAGCCGGACACAGCGGGACACAGCGGGACACAGCCGGGACCCAGCAGTGGACACAGCGGGAAACAGCGGGGGACACAGCGGGACACAGCGGGGGAAACATGGAGGACTCAGCGGGACAAAGCGGGGACACAGCGGCGACTCACCGGGGAACACAGCGGGGGACAAAGCGGGACACCATAGAACACAGTGGGAAACAGCGGGACACAGCGGGGAAACTGCAGGGACACAGGGGGACAAAGCGTGGGACACATGGGGACACAGCAGAGGAGACAGCGGGACACAGTGGGACACAGCAGGGGACAAAGGGGGGACACAGCGGGACCAAGCGTGACACAGCGTCGATACAGCGGGGACACAGCGGGACACATCGGGGGACACAGCGAGGACACAGCAGAACACAGCGTGGGAAACAGCGAGAACACATTGGGACACAGCGGGGACACAGCGGGACCCAGCGCGGGACACAGCGTGGACACATTGGGACACAGCGGGGATACAGCGGGACACAGCGGGGGACACAGAGGGGTAAACAGCAGGACACAGCGGGGAACACAGCGAGGACACAGCGGGACCAAGCGGGATACAACGTCGATACAGCAGGGACACAGCGGGACACAGCGGGGTACACAGCTGGGGACACAACGGGACACAGCGGGGGACACAGTGAGCACACAGCAGAACACAGCGTGGGAAACAGCGAGGACACAGCGGGACATAGCGAGACACAGGGGGACACAGTGGGGACACAGCAGAAGACACAGCGGGACACAGCGGGGGACACAGCGGGACACAGCGGGGAACACAGCGAGGACACAGCGGGGACACTGCGGGAACATAGTGGGACACAGCGGGGCACACAGCGGGACACAGCGGGACACAGCTTGGGACACAGCGGGAACACAGCAGGACACAGCGGGGGACACAGCGAGGTCACAGCGGGACACAGCGGGACACAGCGTGGGACAAAGTGGGAAACAGCAGGGGACACAGCGAGGACACAGCGGGACACAGCGGCGACACATAGAGGACTCAGCGGGGGACACAGTGGGGTACAGAGCGGGATCTCAGCGGGGAAAAAGCATGGGACAAAGCGGGAGACAGCAGGGGACACAGCGAGGACACAGCGGGACACAGCGGCGACACATAGAGGACTCAGCGGGGGACACAATGGGGGACAGAGCGGACACAGCGGGACCCAGTGGGGACAAAGCGTGAGACACAGCGGTGGACAGAGCAGGAGACAGAGGCTGACACAGCGAGGACACAGCGGACACAGTGGGGACACAGGTGGCTGAGGGGGGGCCACAGCGGGGGGACAAAGCGGGA
>NW_012289076.1:0-2223 GCF_000151885.1 Dipodomys ordii | reverse complement strand
GCGGTGACAAAGCGGGACACAGCGGGGGACACAGCGGGACTCAGCGGGGGACACTGCGGGACCCAGCGGGACCCAGCGGGGACACAGCAAGGACACAGCGGGGGACACAGCTGGACATAGCGGGGGACACAGCGAGGGTCACAGCGGGGGACACAGCGGGACACAGTGGGGAACACAGAGAGGACACAGCAGGACCCAGCGGGACACAGCGTCGATACAGCGGGGACACAGCGGGACACAGCGGGGTCACTGCGGGACACAGTGGGGGACAAAGAGGGACACAGCGGACACAGCGGGGACGCAGCGGGACACAGCGGGACACGGCGGGGGACACAGCAGGACACAGAGGGGGACACAGTGGGGGAAACAGCTGGACACAGCGGGGAACACAGCGAGGACACAGTGGGACCCAGTGGGACACAGCGTCGATACAGCGGAGACACAGCGTTACACAGCATGGTACAAAGCTGTGGACACAACGGGACACAGTGGGGGCACAGCGGGACACAGCGGGACGCAGTGGGACACAGCGGGGACAAAGCGTGAGACACAGCAGGGGACAGAGCTGGAGACAGCGGGGACACAGCGGGGACACAGCGGGACACAGCGAGGACACAGCGGGACAGAGCGGGACACTGCAGGGCACAGCGGGGGACACAGCGGGACACAGCGGGGGACACAGCGAGGACACAGCGGAACACAGAGTGGGACACAGTGAGGACACAGCCGGACACAGCGGGACACAGCGGGACACAGCCAGGACCCAGCAGTGGACACAGCGGGACACAGCGGGGGACACAGCGGAACACAGCGGGGGACACATGGAGGACTCAGCGGGACAAAGCGGGGACACAGCGGCGACTCACCGGGGGACACAGCGGGGGACAAAGCGGGACACCACAGAACACAGTGGGAAACAGCGGGACACAGCGGGGAAACTGCGGGGACACAGGGGGACAAAGCGTGGGACACATAGGGGCACAGCGGGGGAGACAGCGGGACACAGTGGGACACAGCGGGGGACACAGGGGGGACACAGCGGGACCAAGCGGGACACAGCGTCGATACAGCGGGGACACAGCGGGACACAGCGGGTGACACAGCGAGGACACAGCAGAACACAGCGTGGGAAACAGCGAGGACACATTGGGACCCAGCGGGGACACAGTGGGACCCAGCGCGGGACACAGCGAGGACACATTGGGACACAGCGGGGATACAGCGGGACTCAGTGGGGGACACAACAGTACACAGCGGTACACAGCGGGACACAGCGTGGGACACAGAGGGGTAAACAGCAGGACACAGCGGGGAACACAGCGAGGACACAGCGGGACCAAGCGGGATACAACGTCGATACAGCGGGGACACAGCGGGACACAGCGGGGTACACAGCTGGGGACACAACGGGACACAGCGGGGGACACAGTGAGCACACAGCAGAACGCAGCGTGGGAAACAGCGAGGACACAGCGGGACACAGCGAGACACAGGGGGACACAGTGGGGACACAGCAGTAGACACAGCGGGACACAGCGGGCGATACAGCGGGACACAGCGGGGAACACAGCGAGGACACAGCGGGGACACAGCGGGGACACTGCGGGAACATAGTGGGACACAGCGGGGCACACAGCGGGACACAGCGGGACACAGCTTGGGACACAGCGGGAACACAGCAGGACACAGCGGGGGACACAGCGAGGACACAGCGGGACACAGCGGGACACAGCGTGGGACAAAGTGGGAAACAGCAGGGGACACAGCGAGGACACAGCGGGACACAGCGGCGACACATAGAGGACTCAGCGGGGGACACAGTGGGGTACAGAGCGGGACACAGCGGGACCCATCGGGGAAAAAGCATGGGACAAAGCGGGAGACAGCAGGGGACACAGCAAGGACACAGCGGGACACAGCGGCGACACATAGAGGACTCAGCGGGGGACACAGTGGGGGACAGAGTGGGACCCAGCGGGACCCAGCGGGGACAAAGCGTGAGACACAGCGGTGGACAGAGCAGGAGACAGAGGCAGACACAGCGAGGACACAGCGGGACACAGTGGGGACACAGGTGGCTGAGGGGGGGCCACAGCGGGGGACAAAGCGGGACACCATGGAACACAGCGTGAAACAGCGGTGATCCTGCGGGGACACAGCGGGACACAGCGGGGACACAGCGGTGACACAGCGGGACCCAGCAGGACACAGCGGGACTCAGCA
>NW_012289075.1:0-2975 GCF_000151885.1 Dipodomys ordii | reverse complement strand
CAGCAGGACACAGCGGGGGACACAGCGGGACTCAGCGGGACAAAGCGGGGGACACTGCAGGGACACATTGGGACAAGGTAGGACACGGCGTAGGACAAAGCGGGAGACAGCAGAGGACATAGCAAGGACACAGCTGGACACAGCGGGGACACAGAGGGGACTCAGCAGGGGACATAGTGGAAAAAAGCGGGACACCACGGGACACAGTAGGACACAGCGGGACACAGCGGGGACACTGCGGGACACAGCGGGGACACAGAGGGGACTCAGCAGGAGACATAGCGGGGGGCAAATCGGGACACCGCAGGACACTGCGGGGACACAGCGGGACAAAGCGGGGGACCCAGCGGGACACAGCGGGACACAGCAGGACCCAGCGGGGAAACAGCGGGGACACAATGGGACACAGCGAGGACACAGCGGGACACAGTGGGGGACACAGCGGGACACAGCAAGGCACAACGGGGTCACAGCAGTGGACACAGCGGGACACAGTGGGGGACACAGCCAGACACAGCAGGGGACACAATGGGACACAGTGGGGGACACAGCAGGGGACACATTGGGACACAGTGGGGGACACAGCGGGACACAGCGGGGACACAGCTGGACACAGTGGGGTACAGAGCCGGACACAGCAAGGCACAACGGGGTCACAGCAGTGGACACAGCCGGACAAAGCGGGGCACAGAGCCGGACAGAGCGGGCAAACAGCAGGTGCCACAGAGGGACACAGCGGGACACAGCGGGACACAGCGGGGGACACAGCGAGGACACATTGGGACACAGCGGGTACACAGCGGGACTCAGCGGGGGACACAGCAGGACAAAGCGGGACACAGTGGGACACAGTGGGGCACAGCAGGGACACAGCGAGTGACACAGCAGGGGACACAGCGGGACACCGCAGGGGACACAGGGAGAATACAGCGGGACACAGCAGGGGACACAGCGGAACCCAGCGAGGGACACAGCGGGGGACACAGTGGGACACAGCGGGGTACACAAAGAGGACACAGCGGGACCCAGCGGGACATAGCTTCGATACAGCGGGGACACAGCGGGACACAGCAGGGTACACAGCTGGGGACACAACGGGACATAGTGGGGGACATAGCGGGATACAGCAGGACACAGCGGGACACAGCGGGACACAGCGGGGCACAGTTTGGACAAAGTGGGCTACACAGCGGGGAACAGAGCAGGACACAGCAGGGGACACATCGAGGACACAGCGGGACACAGCGGGGCCACAGTTGGGACACAGCGGGGGACACTGAGGGGCACAAACGGGACAACACGGAACACAGCGGGACACAGTGGGATAAAACGGAACACTGCGTGGATACAGCGGGACACAGCGGGGGACACAGCAGGACACAGCGGGACACAGAGGGGGACAAGGCGGGACACAGCAGGGGACAGAGCGGGGGACACAGCGAGACACAACGGGTACAAAGCGAGACACAGCAGATTACACAGTGGAACACAGCGGGCACACAGCCGGGATACAACGGGACACAGTGGGGAAAGAGCGGGACAAAGCGTGACACAGCAGGAAACAGCAGGGTATACAGCGGGACACACGGGGGACACAGCGGGGTACACTGCGGGACACATGGTGGACACAGCAAGGACACAGCGGGACACAACGGGGGAAACAGCGGGACACAATGTGGACATAGCAGTGGACACAGCGGGACACAGCGGGGGACAGAGGGGGACACAGCGGGGGACACAGAGAAGACACATTGGGACACAGCGGGGACACAGCGGGACTCAGCGGGGGACACAGCAGTACACAGAGGGACACAGCGGGACACAGAGGGGGACACAGTGGGACAGAGCGGGGGACACAGCAGGGGACACAGAGGAACTCAGCGGGACACAGCGGGTGACACAGGGGGGACACAGCGGGACACAGGGGGGGATACAGCGAGGACACATTGGGACACAGCAGGGACACAGTGGGACTCATCGGGGGACACAGCAGTACACAGCGGGACACAGCAGTGACACAGCTAGACAAAGCAGGGTACAGAGCGGGACACACCGGGCACACAGCAGGGACACAGCGGGACACACCGGGACACAGTGGAGAAAGAGCGGGACACAGCATGAAACAGCGGGACACAGCGGGGTACACAGCGGGACACACGGGGAACACAGTGTGGACACAGCGGGACACAGCTGGGGACACAGCGACGACACAGCAAGACACAGCGGGGGACACAGGGGGGACACAGCGGGACACAGCAGGACACAGAGGGGGACACAGTGGGACAGAGCAGAGGACACAGCAGGAAACACAGCGGGACACAGCGGGACGCAGCGGGGTACACAGGGGGGACCCAGCGGGACCCAGCGCGGGACACAGCAAGGACACATTGGGACACATCGGGGACACAGCGGGACTCAGTGGGGGACACAGCAGTACACAGCGGGACACAGCGGGACACAGCGGGGGACAGAGAGGGGTAAACAGCGGGACACAGCGGGGAACACAGCGAGGACACAGCGGGACCAAGCGGGACACAGCGTCGATACAGCGGGGACACAGCGGGACACAGCGGGGTACACAGCTGGGGACACAACGGGACACAGCGGGGGACACAGCGAGGACACAGCAGAACACAGCGTGGGAAACAGCGAGGACACAGCGGGACACAGCGAGACACAGCGGGACACAGTGGGGACACAGCAGTAGACACAGCGGGACACAGCGAGGACACAGCGGGGACACAGCGGGGACACAGCGGCACCCAGCAGGACACAGCTGGGCACACAGCGGGACACAGCGGGACACAGCTTGGGACACAGCGGGAACACAGCAGAACACAGCCGGGGACACAGCGAGGACACAGCGGGACACAGCGGGACACAGCGTGGGACAAAGCGGGAGATAGCAGGGGACACAGCGAGGACACAGCGGGACACTGTGGCGACACATAGAGGACTCAGCGGGGGACACAGTT
>NW_012289074.1:0-8138 GCF_000151885.1 Dipodomys ordii | reverse complement strand
ACCGCAGGGGACATAGGGAGGATACAGCGGGACACAGCAGGGGACACAGCGGAACCCAGCGAGGGACACAGCGGGGGACACAGTGGGACACAGCGGGGTACACAAAGAGGACACAGCGGGACCCAGCGGGACATAGCTTCAATACAGCGGGGACACAGCGGGACACAGCGAGGTACACAGCTGGGGACACAACGGGACATAGTGGGGGACATAGCGGGATACAGCGGGACACAGCGGGACACAGCGGGACACAGCGCGGCACAGTTGGGACAAAGTGGGCGACACAGCGGGGAACAGAGCAGGACACAGCAGGGGACACATCGAGGACACAGCGGGACACAGCGGGGACACAGTTGGGACACAGCGGGGGACACTGAGGGGCACAAACGGGACAACACGGAACACAGCGGGACACAGTGGGATAAAGCGGGACACTGCGTGGATACAGCGGGGGACACAGGGAGGACACAACGGAACACAGCATGGGACAAAGCAAGGACACAGCGGGAAACAGCAAGACACAGCGGGACCCAGCGGGGACCCAGCAGTGGACACAGCGGGACACAGCGGGGGACAAAGCAGGACACCATGGAACACAGCAGGACACAGCGTGAAACAGCGGTGAACCTGCGGGGACACAGCGGGACACAGCAGGGGACACAACGGGACACAACGGGACACAGCGGGGGACACAGCTGGACACAGCAGGGACACAGCAGGGACCCAGCGGGACCCAGCAGGACACAGCGGGGGACACAGCGGGACACAGCGGGACACAGCGGGGGACACAGCAGGGACACAGTGGGACACAGTAGGACTCAGCGTGAGACAAAGCGGGAGACAGCGGAGGACACAGCGAGGACACAGCTGGACACAGCGGGGACACAGAGGGGACTCAGCAGGGGACATAGAGGGGAAAAAGCGGGACACCACGGGACACAGTAGAACACAGCGGGACACAGCGGGGACACTGCGGGACACAGCCGGGGGACACAGCGGTGGACAGCGGGGGAAAGAGAAGGGACACAGCGGGACACAGAGGGGACACAGCTGGACACAGAAGGGTACACAGCGGGGCACAGCGGACACACAACAAGGACAGAGCTGGACACAGAGGGACACAGATGGGACAGAGCGTGACACAGCGGGACACAGCAGGACACAGCAGGGGACTCAGCGGGACACAGCGGGGGACACAGGGAAGACACAGCTGCACACTGAGAGAGACAGAGCCAGGACACAGCCGGACACAGCGAAACACAGCGTGACACAGTGGGGACACAGCAGGGGACACCGGGGTCACAGCGGAGGACACAGAGGGACACAGCGGGGTACACAGCAGGCACAAAGCGGGCCACAGCAGGGGACACAGCGAGGACAAAGCGGGACACAGCGGTGACACAGCGGGACACAGCTGGGGACACTGCGGGACACAGCGGGACACAGCAAGGACACAGCGGGGGACACAGCAGGACACAGCTGGACACAGCCGGGGACACAGCGGGACACAGCGAGAGACACAGCGGGGGAACACAGCGGGACACAGCGGGGAACAAAGAGAGGACACAGCGGGACCCAGCGGGACACAGCGTCGATAGAGTGGGGACACAGTGGGACACAGCGGTGAAACAAACGGACTCAGCGGGGGCCCTGTGGGACCCAGCGGGACCCAGCGGGGACACAGCAAGGAAACAGCAGGGGACACAGCGGGACACAGCGGGGGACACAGCAAGGGACACAGCGGGAGACACAGCGGGACACAGTGGGGAACACAGAGAGACACACAGCAGGACCCAACGGGACATAGCGTCGATACAGCGGGTACACAGCGGGACACAGCGGGGTACACACCTGTTGACACAACGGGACACAGTGGGGGACACAGCGGGACACAGCGGAACACAGCGGGACACAGCAGGGACAAAACGGGAGACACAGTGGGGAACAGAGCAGGACACAGCGGGGGACACAGAGAGGACACATGGGGACACAGCGAGACTCAGCCAGGCCCACAGCGGGGGAAAAAGTGGGAAACCACGGGACACAGTGGGAAACAGCGGGACACAGCGGGGTCACTGCGGGACACAGTGGGGGACAAAGCGGGACACAGCGGGACACAGGGGGACGCAGTGGGACACAGCGGGACACCGCGGGACACGGCGGGGGACACAGCGGGACACAGAGCGGGACATAGCGAGGACACAGCGGGACACAGCGGGACACAGCGGGGAACACAGCGAGGACACAGTGGGGGACACAGTGGGGGAAACAGTTGGACACAGCGAGGAAACAGCGGCACCCAGCGGGACACAGCGTAGATACAGCGGAGACACAGCGTTACACAGCATGGTACAAAGCTGTGGACACAACGGGACACAGTGGGGGCACAGCGGGACACAGCGGGACGCAGTGGGACACAGCGGGGACAAAGCGTGAGACACAGCAGGGGACAGAGCTGGAGAAAGCAGGGGACACAGCGGGGACACAGCGAGGACACAGCGGGACAGAGCGGGACACTGCAGGGCACAGCGGGAGACACAGCGGGACACAGCGGGGGACACAGCGAGGACAAAGCGGGACACAGCGCTGACACTGCGGGGACACAGCGGGGGACACAGCGCGGGACACAGCCGGACACAGCGGGACACAGCGGGGGACACATGGAGGACTCAGCGGGACAAAGCGGGGACACAGCGGCGACTCACCGGGGGACACAGCGGGGGACAAAGCGGGACACCACAGAACACAGTGGGAAACAGCGGGACACAGCGGGGCAACTGCGGGGACACAGGGGGACAAAGAGTGGGACACATAGGGACACAGCGGGGGACACAGCGGAGGACACAGCGGGACACAGTGGGACACAGCGGGGCACACAGGGGGGACACAGCGGGACCCAGCGGGGAACACAGCGAGGACACAGTGGGACCCAGCGGTACACAGCGTCGATACAGCGGGGACACAGCGTTACACAGCGTGGTACACAGCTGTGAACACAACGGGACACAGTGGGGGCACAGCGGGACACAGCGGGACACAGTGGGACACAGCGGGTACAAAGCTTGAGACACAGCGGGGTACAGAGCAGGAGACAGCGGGGGACACAGCGAGGACACAGCGGGACACAGCACTGACACTGCGGGGGACACAGCGGGGGACACAGCGGGAGACAGCAGGGGACACAGCGAGGACACAGCAGGACACAGCGGCGACACATAGAGGACTCAGCGGGGGACAGAGTGGGGGACAGAGCGGGACACATCAGGACACTGCGGGGCACAGCGGGGGACACAGCGGGACACAGCGGGGGACCCAGCGGGACACAGCGGGACACAGCGGGACACTGCGGGGCACAGCGGGGGACACAGCGGGACACAGCGGGGGACACAGGGAGGACACAGCTTAATACAGCATGGGACAAAGCGATGACACAGTGGGACACAGCGAGACACAGCGGGACACAGCGGGGACCCAGCAGTGGACACAGCGGGACACAGCGGGGGACAAAGCGGGACACCAAGGAACACAGCAGGACACAGCGTGAAACAGCGGTGAACCTGCAGGGACACAGCGGGACACAGCGGGGGACCCAGCGTGACCCAGCGGGACACAGCGGGGGACACAGCGGGACACAGCGTCTATAGAGCGGGGACACAGCGGGACACAGCGGTGACACAGTGGGACCCAGAAGGGACACAACAAGGACACAGCGGATGACACAGCGGGACACAGAGGGGGACAGAGCGAGGGACACAGCGGGGGACACAGCGGGACACAGCGGGGACACAGCGGGGACACTGCGGGACCCAGCAGGACACAGCGGGACACAGCAGGACACAGCGGGGGACACAGCGGGACACAGCAGAGGACACAGCGGGACACAGCGGGGACACAGAGGGGACTCAGCAGTGGACATAACAGGGGACAAAGCGGGACACCACAGGACACAGTGGGACACAGCGGGACACAGCGGGGACACTGCGGGGACACAGCGGGACAAAGCGGGGGAAACAGCGGGACACAGCGGGACACAGCGGGGGACAGTGGTGACAAAGAGAGGACACAGCGGGACACAGCGGTGACACAGCTGGACACAACGGAGTACACAGCGGGACACAGCGGGCACAAAGAGGGGACAGAGCGGGACACAGCTGGACACAGCGGGACATAGCAGGGGACACAGCGGGACACAGAGGGGGACACAGTGAGGACACAGTGGGACACAGCGGGGGACACAGCGGGACACAGCGAGTAACAGCGTAGATACAGCGGGGACACAGCCTTACACAGCGTGGTACACAGCTGTGGACACAACAGGACACAGTGTGGGCACAGCGGGACACAGCGGGACACAGTGGGACACAGCGGGGACAAAGCGTGAGACACAGCGGGGGACAGAGTGGGAGACAGCAGGGGACACAGCAGGGACTCAGCGGGGTCACAGCGGGAAACAGCGGGACACAGAGTGACACAGAGGGACACAGCAGAGGACACAGCGGGACACAGCAGAGGACAGAGCGACGACACAACAGGACGCAGCGGGGACACAGGGGGACTCAGCAGGGTTACGGCGGGACAAAACGGGACACAGCAGGACACAGCGTGACACAGCTGGGACACAGCAGGGACACAGCAGGGACACAGTGGGGGACACAGCAGGACAAAACGGGACACAGCGGGGGACACAGTTGGACAGAGCAGGGGACACAGCGGAAGACAGAGGGGGACACCACGAATAAAAGAGCAAGGACACAGCGGGACACAGCGGGATACAGCCTTGATACAGCGGGATTCACAGCGTTACACAGCGGGTTACACAGCTGGGGACACAAAGGGACACAGGGGTGGACACAGCGGGACACAGCAGGACAGAGTGGGACACAGACGGGATAAAGCGTGAGACACAGCGGGGGACAGAGCGGGAGACAGCGGGGGACACAGCGAGGACAAAGAGGGACACAGCGGGGACACAGCGGGGACTCAGCTGGGGACACAGCGGGGGACAAAGCGGGACACCACTGACACAGCGGGACACAGCGTGAAACAGCGGTGACCCTGCGGGGAAACAGCAGGACACAGCGGGACAGAGTGGGGGACACAGCGGGACACAGCGGGGGACAGAGCGTGAGACTCAGCGAGACACATCAGAGACAAAGCTATACACAGCGGGGTACATAGAGGGACACAGCGGGGAAACAGCGGGGGACACAGCGGGACACAGCGTCGATACAGCGAGGACACAGTGGGACACAGCGGGGTACACAGCTGGGGACACAACGGGACACAGCGGGGGACACATTGAGGACACAGCAGGACACAGCGGGGGACACAGGGGGGACACAGCGAGACACAGCGGGGGACACAGTGAGTACACATTTGGACACAGCGGGGACACAGCGGGACTCAGCGGGGGACACAGCAGTACACATCGGGACACAGCGGGACACAGCGGGGGACACAGAGGGGTACACAGCGGGACACAGCGAGGACACAGCAGGACCCAGCGGGACGCAGCGTCATTACAACGGGGACACAGCGGGACAGAGCGGGGTACACAGCTGGGGACACAATGGGGCACAGCGGGGGACACAGCGAGGACACAGTGGGACACAGCGGGACACAGCGGGGACATTGCGGGAACATAGCAGGACACAGCGGGGTACACAGCGGGACACAGCAGGACACAGCTTGTGACCCAGCGGGGACACAGCGGGACACAGTGGGGGACACAGCTAGGACACAGCAGGACACAGCGGGACACAGAGGGGACAAGGCGGGACACAGCAGGGGAAAAGAGCGGGGGACACAGCGAGACACAACGGGTACAAAGCAAGACACAGCAGATTACACAGTGGAACACAGCGGGCACACAGCCGGGATACAACGGGACACAGTGGGGAAAGAGCGGGACAAAGCGTGACACAGCGGGAAACAGCGGGGTACACAGCGGGACACACGGGGGACACAGCGGGGTACACTGCGGGACACACGGTGGACACAGCAAGGACACAGCTGGACACAGTGACGACACAGCGGGACACAGCGGGGAAAACAGCGGGACACAATGTGGACACAGCAGTGGACACAGCGGGACACAGCGGGGGACACAGCGAAGACACATTGGGACACAGCGGGGACGCAGCGGGATTCAGCGGGGGACACTGCAGTACACAGAGGGACACAGCGGGACACAGAGGGGGACACAGTGGGACAGAGCGGGGGACACAGCAGGGGACACAGAGGAACTCAGCGGGACACAGCGGGGGACACAGGGGGGACACAGCGGGACACAGGGGGGGATACAGCGAGGACACATTGGGACACAGCGGGGACACAGCGGGACTCAGCGCGGGACACAGCAGTACACAGCGGGACACAGCAGTGACACAGCTAGACAAAGCGGGGTACACAGCGGGACCCACCGGGCACACAGCAGGGCACAGCGGGACACACCGGGACACAGTGAAGATAGAGCGGGACACAGCGTGACACAGCGGGACACAGCGGGGTACACAGCGGGACACACGGGGAACACAGTGTGGACACAGCGGGACACAGCTAGGGACAGAGCGACGACACAGTAGGACACAGCAGGGGACACAGGGGGGACACAGCGGGACATAGCAGGACACAGAGGGGGACACAGTGGGACAGAGCAGAGGACACAGCAGGAAACACAGCGGGACACAGCGGGACACAGCGTTGGACACAGGGGGTACACAGCGGGACCCAGCGCGGGACACAGCGAGGACACATTGGGACACAGCGGGGACACAGCGGGACTCAGCGGGGGACACAGAGGGGTAAACAGCGGGACACAGCGGGGAACACAGCGAGGACACAGCGGGACCAAGCGGGACACAGCGTCTATACAGCGGGGACACAGCGGGGACACAGCGGGACACAGCGGGGTACACAGCTGGGTACACAACGGGACACAGCGGGGGACACAGCGGGGGACACAGCGAGGACACAGCAGAACACAGCGTGGGAAACAGCGAGGACACAGCGGGACACAGCGAGACACAGCGGGACACAGTGGGGACACATCAGTAGACACAGCGGGACACAGCGAGGACACAGCGGGGACACAGCAGGGACACAGCGGCACCCAGCAGGACACAGCGGGGCACACATCGGGACACAGCGGGACACAGCTTGGGACACAGCAGGAACACAGCAGGACACAGCCGGGGACACAACGAGGACACAGCGGGACACAGCGGGACACAGCGTGGGACAAAGCGGGAGATAGCAGGGGACACAGCGAGGACACAGCGGGACACAGTGGCGACACATAGAGGACTCAGCGGGAGACACAGTGAGTGACAGAGCGGGACCCAGTGGGACCCAGCGGGGACAAATCATGAGACACAGCGGTGGACAGAGCAGGAGACAGAGGCGGACACAGCGAGGACACAGCGGGACACAGCGGGGACACAGAGGTGGCTGAGGGAGGCCACAGCGGGGGACAAAGCGGGACACCACGGAACACAGCAGGACACTGCGTGAAACAGCAGTGAACCTGCGGGGACACAGCGGGACACAGCAGGGGACACAGCGGGACACAGAGGGGACACAGCGGGGACACAGCGGGACCCAGCAGGACACAGCGGGACACAGCAGGACACAGCGGGGGACACAGCGGGACACAGCGGGGGACACAGCGGAACACAGCGGGGACACAGAGGGGACTCAGCAGGGGACATAGCGGGGGAGAAATCGGGACACGACAGGACACAGTGGGACACAGCGGGACACAGCGGGGACACTGTGGGGACACAGCGGGACAAAGCAGGGGACCCAACGGGACCCAGCGGGACACAGCAGGACCCAGCGGGGAAACAGCGGGGACACAGTGGGACACAGCGAGGACACAGTGGGACACAGCGGGACACTGCGGGGCACAGCGGGGGACACAGGGGGGACACAGCGGGACCCAGCGCGGGACACAGCGAGGACACATTGGGACACAGCGGGGACACAGCGGGACTCAGCGGGGGACACAGCAGTACACAGCTGGACACAGCGGGTCACAGCGAGGGACACAGAGGGGTACATAGCGGGACACAGTGGGGAACACAGCGAGGACACAGCGGGACCCAGCGGGACACAGCGGGGGACACAGCCGGACATGA
>NW_012289073.1:0-1497 GCF_000151885.1 Dipodomys ordii | reverse complement strand
ACTCAGAAAGGTTGAGATCTGAGGGTTGTGGTTTGAAGCCACCCCAGTCAGGAAAGTCTGTGATACTCTATCTCAATTAATGTACACACAAAAAAAGCCAGAAGTAGAGCAGTGGCTTAAGTGGTAGCGTTGAGCCAAAAATGCTCAGGGACAGTGCTCAGGTCTGAGTTCAAGCACACACACCACACACACACACACACACACACACGAAAAGCAAGCAAGTATGATGTGTGTGGTGTGGCAATGTAGGAGGACAGCCCCTGTGGAGCGGACCTGCTCACAGATCACCCCATTCTCTTGTGATGGACCTCCCTTCCTGCTAGGAGCCCTGGCTATGCAGTGCAGGTAGAGCTGATCTTTCTTGCTTGTCCTCTTACAGAGGTGTGGGGATAATACAGACCTGAATGAGGTCTGCCATTCTCTATGGCCCCAGTGACACATTCACAAGTGAGCACATGACTGGGATTCCATCAGTCAGTTGCTCCCAGGACTTCCCGGTAGTTAACATGAAGATGCTCTTCCTCACCTGGGGCAGTTAAGTAGGTTGCATGCAAGCCCCAGGATACTTAAACCTATCCTTCAAAAGTGAGAGAAGAGGTCTTTTCCTAGCACTTCTATCTTGGGAGCTGTTAGCCACCCCAAACTTCTCTATTTCTTAAGCTGAAGTTTTGTTTACTCTGTATTTTATATACTAAAATAATTATCTTGCTTTTTGATATTTTTGGTACCCCTTTCCATTTTGACTAAGTCAACAGTTTGATGATATTAGTATACAATAGGATTGTGTCCTCTTCCCTTGGATTGTTTTGTTTTGTTTTTATGCCTGAACAGGGGCTTGAACTCAGGCTTTCACATTCTTGCATGGCTTTTTCACTCATTGTTGGTGCTCTACCTTGTGAGCTACACCTCCAGTCGTATATTTGTTGGCTAACTGGAGATAAACTTTTGTGGACTTCCCTGTCTAGGCTGACCTTGAACCATGATCCTCATATCTCTGCCTCCTAATTAACTACAATTACAGGCATTAGCTTGCTCTCATTCTCATTTTTTTTTTTTTTGGGTCCAGTCGTGGGGCCTGAACTCTGGGCTTGGGCGCTGTCCCTTAGCTCTTCAGCTCAAGGCTAGCACTCTACCACTTGAGCCACAGTGCCACTTCTGGCTTTTTCTGCTTATGTGGTGCTGAGGAAATGAACCCAGGGCCTCATGCATGCAAGGCAAGCGCTCTACCACTGAGCCACATTCCTAGCCCCTCATTCTCATTTTTTGTTTAAGTCAGTTCGAGTTGGATTTTATCCAAATGTCCTTGTTAATTCCATAAAACTTTCAGCCACTAAAATAATAGCTTCAACTGGCAGATGGTCTATCCAGCTACTAAGGAATTCCTTTAATGACTAGGCTGTAGTTTAACTGAACTGTCTTACAAATGGACCTATTGGAAAACAGTAAGAAAGCATTCAGAGAAAGCACTTGAGTTTTGGCTTATTAGATAATCTCTGG
>NW_012289072.1:0-877 GCF_000151885.1 Dipodomys ordii | reverse complement strand
CCGAGCACCAGATTTTCGGTGTGAGCGCGCAATAAAATAATTTCCTCCTCCTCCTCCTCTTCCTCCTCCTCTTTTATTTTTGGCAAAAGAAACAATGCACCTGACTTTACCAGGGGGAGACGAGCAGCCGGGCAGAACGAGGCGCAGATGGAAGAGGAATAAAAGGAGAGAGGGAAGGAGATGAGCCGCGGTTAGAGCCATCCCGGCGGCTGCAGCGGCGGCTGGCGCGGCGGAGGCCGCCGGAGCCGCCCCGTCGGTCGGCGTGAGCGGCGGGCCGGGCGCGCCGGCAGCCGCCGCCGCAGCGCGGGATGCGGATGTGACCGCGGGAACTCGCGGCTCCGCGGGGCTCTGTGCCACACACGTTTTCTTCTTCTCGGGCGCGCACGCCGCACAGACTCCTGGATTCCCCCACCCCTCCCAGCCCTGCCATCCCGCCCCAAGCTGGCAGACACCCCGGAGAGTTCCCCAGGGGCTGGCGGGGCGCGGAGCCCTTGTGCGCGGAGGATGGGCGCCGGGCGTCCCGGGCCGGGGGCTCCCGCGCGGAAGCGCCGTGGGCTCCGCGGACGGAGCCGCTCGCCCCGTGGGTGGCCAGGCGGCGGCTCCGGGGCGCGGCGCGCCCTGCTCGGGCTCTGCGTGCACGCGTGGCTGTGGGCGTCCTCGGGCTCCTCCGCCCAGGTCTTCAACCAGAGCCTTTCGTGTGGACGAGGGCTTGCCTGCGGACACGCTGGAGGGTGACCTCCGCACGGGCGCTGGATGCCGAGCAGCCCACTAGGGACAGTCAGATCCTGCTGTCCTAAGAAGTCAAAAGACTCCCTGCTGCCTATGAAACTACTACATTTACCCGAACATGGCTTCATTCGAAAGGAGCAACAGACGG
>NW_012289071.1:0-1646 GCF_000151885.1 Dipodomys ordii | reverse complement strand
AAATCACAACATGCTGAAATAAGGACACAGGTTAACCCTTTGTAACAATGATATGTAAATGGCACTATGTTGAAAAAGAAATTTACAACTTCTGGGGTGGGGAGAAGTTGGGAAGGTGGAGAGGAAAAGGATAGTAGGAGAAAAACAAAGGAGTAGGTAAGGAGGCTTGATAGGAAACTTATTCATTACCTTACTCATGTAACTGTAACCCCTCTATACAGTATTTTTTCAATAAAAAATACAAACAGAAAGAAAATCTCCAAATATTTTGTGCCATTGTCTTTAATTTTTCTTACCTGTATTGGTTGTTTACTACTCAGCAGAAATCTAGGACATACGATCTATGTCACTAATATTTTCTTCTTTGTTACTAAGCCTTAAGAAATGTAACAGCCCTTTAAGTCTTTAGCCCACTTATTTATTGGGCAGTTACCACCTCACTCCAGTTAGAATGGCTATAATCAAGAACTTTAATAACAACAGATGCTGGAGGGGGATGTGGACAGAAGGGAATGTACTGCATTGTTGGTGGGAGTGTAAATTTGTTCAACCACTTTGGAAAGCAGTATGGAGGTTCCTCAAAAGACTCCACATAGAGCTCCCCTATGATCTGGCAATCCCACTTTTGGGCATTTACCCAAATGATCACAAACAAGACCACACTAAAGCTATCAGCACGACTATGTTTATTGCAACATTATTTACCCTAGCTAAGATATGGAACCAACCCAGACGCTCCTGAGTACATGAATGCATCAAGAAAATGTGTATATATAATACACAATGGAATTTATGCCTCCATCAGAAAGAATGACATTGCTCTATTTGTTAGGAAATGGACAGACTTGGAAAAAATTATATTAAGTGAAGTAAGCCAGGGCCAAAGAAAAATAGGCCCCATGGTTTCCCTTATTGCAATAACTAGTATATGTATGAGACAAGCAAAAAAGGTCAGATAAGTTGATGTTAGGTGAAATGAGTCCCAAGGTAAGTATTCAAATGTTTTTTCTTTCATGCAATTGTTTCCAACATATTTATAAGATGATTTCTTTGTTGTTTTGTATGTCCCTCCCCCACGATATAACCCCTGCTTTCACTGTATTTGATGTTGGTATAATTTGTGGAGGAGAAGGGAAAAAACAAATCGTTTAAATAGAGATATAGGTGGACCCATTGCAACAATGAGATGTATAAGACATTATGTTCAAAAATGAACTTTACAACTTTGTCTGGGGGCGGGGGATGGGAAGAGTTAGGAAGGGGAAACAAAGGAGGAGGCAACAATGCTTGATAAGAAATGTACTCATTATCTTGCTCATGTAATTGTAACTCCTCTGTATGGTATTTTCACAGTAAAAAAGAAAAAAGAAAGAAATGTCACAGCTTGAAGTCTCTGGCTTCCCAGCTCTGTTTCTGAATGCAGTCAAGAAAACATTTTCTACCTGCTTGATGTACTCTTTAGGCAAAAATCTGGGGAAAGCACATGACTGCCTAATGCCCAATATCTTAATATTGTCATTTCACATATCTTCTCAGCCCTCACTGTCTGTGCAGGAGCAGTCACATAAGTTCCATGTTATTCATCCTTTTCAGATCATAGTTCAGAAGTCATTTTAAAGCACCATTACTTATGACTAGATATGATT